>NW_020885071.1:62720-64811 GCF_003945725.1 Corapipo altera | reverse complement strand
GGGCACAGGGACACACCCTATTCTATAGGGCACAGGGGACACACCCTATTCTATAGGGCAGAGGGGACACCCCCTATCCCATGGGCTGGGCAGGGCAGGAGCCCACAGGAGCTCGTGCTCCAGCTCCCACTTGCAGCCCCCTGACCCCACCCAGGGGAAGCATCCCCTGTAAGGTTTGCTGAGAGCCAGGGCCTGTTTAAAACACTCCAGTGAGGGAGCTCCTGCCATTGTCTAACAGGATTCTGCTTCTTCCTTAGGAGAGCCAGAACTTTACCCCAGAATGAGCTGACATTTCAGCACCTCAGGGACACCCAGCTCCAAACCATCCAGAGGGTCACCTCCCCTCTCAGGGATCCAAGCACAGCCACAGCAGGAGCATCAAACACCTTCCACAGCAACACCCTGCAGGGGAACAGGATCCAAACCCAGGGAGCAGCACAGGACACACCATGGAGGGACAACAAACCCCACCAGCCACAGACAGGCATCTAAACCAGCAAGCCCTGAAAATCCCACAGTCCCAGGAGAGCTGGGCTTGGAAGGGCCCTCTGGAAACCATCCTGTCCCAGCCCCTGCCCAGGCAGGGTCACCTGGAGCAGGTGGGGTTGGGATGTCTCCAGAGGGGGAGACTCCACGCCCCCCCTGGGCAGCTGTTCCAGGCTCTGTCCCCTCCATGGAAAGAAGTTCTGCCTCATGGTGAGGTGGAACTTGCTGTGCTTTAGTTCATGGCCATTGCTCCTCGTCCTGTCCCTGGGCACCACTGACCAGAGCCTGGGACCATCCTCAGACACCCCCTGGAGATATTTGTGTGCACTGATGGGATCCACTCTCAGCCTTCTCTGGACTAACCAGGCCCAGCTCCCCCAGTCTCTCCTCCTCAGAGAGAGATGCTCCAGACCCCAAATCATCTCTGTGGCCTCTGCTGGACCCTGTCCAGGAGCTCCTTGTCTGCCCTGAGCTGTGGAGCCCAGAACTGGACACGGCTCTGGGCACAGAGCACGTTTGTGCCTCGTGTGCCAGGACACACAGGGGAGATGGGAAACGGGCTCTGCTGATCCCAGGGGATGCTCCACGAGCACAGAGCAGGCACTGAGCTCAGGAAAAGCTTCTGCAAGCCAGCAGGGACCATGTTCACTGCTGCTTCTGGTAAGAGCTTTGAGAGCAAAGTCAAATTACCCCACATGGGAAGCAGGAACGAAAAGAACACAAATTGCAGGAGTTGCTGGAAAAAAACAACAATAGAACCATTTTTACCAAGTGATCTTAGGGAATCAATTTTGAATTCAGAACCCAGTGAAACACAAGGAACCCGTGCACTCAGGCTCCTGCAGGGACAGCAACTATCAGAAGAAAATACAGTGCCCAATATCCATGAAGGCCCTGAGAAAGGCTTCAGGAGAACACTCTTTCCAGGAAGGAATTCCTCCCCGTGTCCAACCTGACCCTGGCACAGCCTGGGGCCTTTTCCTCTTGCCCTGTCCCTTGTTCCCTGGGAGGAGAGGCCTGGAGCAAGCTGGTGCAAGGGGGTGTCCCTGCTCCTGGCAGGGGGTGGGACTGGGTGACCCCTAAGGTGCCTCCCAACCCAAACCACTCCGGGATCCTGAGCAGGGTTTCAGAGCATCCACAGAATGTCAGCAGTGGGGGTGATTATCCCATTCCCACATTTTATGTGAAAGGCTGTTCATTATCAGTGAAAAGAGCTTTCCCCACGTCCCACTGAGGCTGCAGTGCAGACCTCTGAGAAGGTCCCACAGCAGAGATGTTTGAGAGACACCACAGGAATTAGACTGGAACTAGTCCTGGTTGCTCTTGGCCCTCTATTTTTACTGCTCCCAGCAGAACCACAGGAGCAGAACACCTGAGAGTGACAGGAAAACAAAACCAGATCTCAAGCAGCCGCCTCTGGTGCATTGAACACTCGCTTTGGGAAGGGCTGCAGGGGCAGAGCTGAGCCCAGAGCCACAGGCTGAGCCTCCCTGGGCACTGGGGTGTCTGGGCAGCAACACCATCTGCATCCCTGCATCTGCACTCCTGCAGATCCCCTGGGGCACAGAAACACAGCCTGGGGCACAGAAACACAGCCTGGGGCAC
>NW_020885071.1:57362-62710 GCF_003945725.1 Corapipo altera | reverse complement strand
GGGGCACAGAAACACAGCCTGGGGCACAGAAACACAGCCTGGGGCACGGGAGGGTCCACATAAAGGACTGGGATTTCCCTCTTCCTACACAAAAAGCTGTGTGAGACCCAGAATCCACCACAGCTCATAAATGCTGACTGTGCCACTTCTCTCACACACCAGGCAAGAGCTGCTGGGGCACAATGACCAGGTTCACTCACAGCCCCCCTCTGGTGCAGGGGGTGCACAACCAGGTGATCTTTAGGGTCCCTTCCAAGCCCTTCTGGGATTCCATACCCAGGAAACACAACTGGCTTTTGTGCTCCACCATCCTCACCTGGAAAAGCCTGGCACAGAGATGCCCAGGCCAGACTGGAGCTGACTGGAGGGGAGACACAACTTGGGAAAAGCCTTTGGAGGCTCCTGCAGTGCCAGAGAGGAGCTCACTGAGGTCAGAACCTCCAACCCTTCGGAGCCAAAACCATTAATGGCAGAGATGGAGCAAAGGTGGAGCTCTGGGGTAGAACTGGTATCTAAACTCCATTGATTGTTTTAAATAAGGACAGAAACTCTTCTTGTGAGGGTGGGGAGGCCCTGGCACAGGTTGCCCAGAGAAGCTGTGGCTGCCCCTGGATCCCTGGAAGTGTCCCAGGCCAGGCTGGACGGGGTTTGGAGGAACCTGGGCTGGTGGGAGGTGTCCCTGCCCATGGCAGGGGGTGGTACTGGATGAGCTTTAAGGTCTCTTCCAACCCAAATCAGTTCTCCATGGAGCACAGAGAAGATGTGTGAGGTCCTTCCCCAGCCCTGAGCTCCTCTCCTGGAGCACAGCTGCCCAAACCTCTGGCTGGGATCCTGCTGGGAGTGGCACTCCCGGGCAGGGCGGGGCACTGGGGATTCCCCTCCTGGCACCCTCTCTCCTCTTCCTGCTGGGCTCTCCCAGCCCTGCCCCACCCTGCTCTGCAGCAGGGAAAGAACACTCCAGCATTTTTCCAGCTGCACTGATGCCTCAGGACAGGGGGGGACCCACTGCCCCCCCAGGCAAGAGCCAGCCCCTCAGGCAGCTCTGGAAATCAGGTGTACTGCTGATAACAACCAAGTGAACCCCAGCCCAGCACTGACAGCCAAGCCTGTCCATCAGCTCCACAAACAGCCTCACCCAGCTCCAGCCAGAGCGAGCTCACCTGCACCTCCACAGCTGCAACCTGAGGATTTTGATGCCTTCAACAGGTTAAAATTCCCAGTGGGAGAACACAGGCCTCGAGTTGGAAATCAGCGTTTGAAATGGCGGGGCAATAATTGGATTATTGTGACTGGAAGAAGGATTTTGTAGTCTGCTGGTTTGCTCCGGCCATTACAGGGGATTACACCTCCACCTCCTGCATTCCAAATTCTGCTTCCACACAGGAGCCCACGTTTAAAGCCCCCATGTGTCTGTTACAGATGTCCAAGGTGAGCTTAAAGCAACTCTGAGCCCACTAGAAGCTCCAGGACCTAGAAGGTCAGATCTCAGAGGACACCACCCGTGGCCAAAGCAGAGCTCTCACCTGCAGAGCAATCGCTGACTTCACAGGGAACCCACAGAGTCAGGGGATGATTGAGGTGGGAAAAAACTTCTGACACCACAGATCCCCCCTGTGCCCCATCCCCACCTTGTCCCCCAGCCCAGAGCACTGAGTGCCACAGCCAGGCCTTCCTGGGACACCTCCAGGGCTGGGCACTCCAAACCTCCCTGGGCAGCCCCTGCCAGGGCCTGACCACCCTTTCCAGGGAGAAATTCCTCCTCCTGTCCAACCTGAGCCTCCCCTGGCACAGCTGGAGGCCGTTCCCTCTCCTCCTGTCCCTTGTTCCCTGGGAGCAGAGCCCGACCCCCCCCAGCTCCCCCCTCCTGTCAGGGGGTTGCAGAGCCAGAAGGTCCCCCCTGAGCCTCCTTTGCTCCAGGCTGAGCCCCCCCAGCTCCCTCAGCCCCTCCTGCTGCTCCAGCCCCTTCCCAGCTCCCTTCCCTTCCCTGCCCACGCTCCAGCCCCTCCCTGTGTCTCCTGTGTGAGGTCCCAGAGCTGCCCCAGCACTGGAGGTGCCCCAGCAGTGCCAGCACAGGAGTCCTGAAGAAACAATTCAAAAAAAATGCAGGAAAAACACATCCAAGGGCTGTGGCTGCTCCGAGACGTGCAGGAGTGAAGGAGCTGCAGCCCTCTGTTAACATGTGATGGGGTTTGTGCCAGTTCAGGCTCAGTCCTGGGCAGCCACAAGTCCCTTTCCCTGGAAGTGCTGCCAAGGTGTTTCCCTGGCCAGCAGACACGTCGCTGGGCCACGTGGTTTGGTCCCCAGGGCAGTGGCCACCAACTGCCCTTCCCTGTCCTGCAGAAACCTCTGCAAAAGCACTTAACAGACAGCACAGACAGACCTGCAGCTCTGCTCCACGTCCCCCCTGCACACAGGTCCTGTGCCTGGACACAGACCCAGAGCAGGGAAGGAGCTGTGATAACACTCAGGGGATTAAAGCAACAACAAAAAAAAGCACCATCAAAAAAACCCAACACGGCAGCAAACAATCCCTTCCAGAAAAGAAAAAAAAATCCAGGAAGCCTTTCCCAGGCTTCAGCCACCAGCTCATGCCACAAGCTGGGATTAATCATTTAATCTCCTGCAGCACCACCTCGTTCAACACCTCGCTGGGGAGGGACAGGCCCATTCCCAGGTTTCCCAGGAAGAACCTGCTGTGCTCCACCCCAGACTCCAGACCTTTCCCATGGAGCAATCAGGAAGGACATCGACCCACTGGAGCCAGTCCAGGGGAGGCCACGGAGATGCTGCCAGGGCTGGAGCCCCTCTGCTCTGGAGCCAGGCTGGGAGAGCTGGGGGGGCTCAGCTGGGGAAGGGAAGGATCCAGGGGGACCTTGGAGCCCCTTCCAGAGCCTAAAGGGGCTCCAGGAGAGCTGGAGAGGGACTGGGGACAAGGCCTGGAGGGACAGGACACAGGGAATGGATCCCACTGCCAGAGGGCAGGGAGAGAGGGGATATTGGAAAGGAATTGTTGGCTGTGAGGGTGGGGAGGCCCTGGCACAGGTTGCCCAGAGAAGCTGTGGCTGCCCCTGGATCCCTGGGAGTGTCCCAGGTCAGGCTGGACGGGGCTTGGAGCACCCTGGGCTGGTGGAAGGTGTCCCTGTCCGTGGCAGGATGAGCTTTAAGGTCCCTTTCCACCCAATCCATTCTGGGATTCTAAAGCCCATGGCTGCAGCAGCTCCCCCTCACATCAAACATTCCAGGTGCTGTTCCTGGCTGACCCTGGAGCATTCCCAGAGCCCATCCCCTGCCTGCACTCCCAGCCCTGGCAGCCGTGCAGCAGGAGCAGGAAACCCTTTTGTCGGGTCACACACGGGGACTTCCCGTGGAACACAAACAACAGACGTCTTCCGTGTCGGCAGCGCCCACTTCCCTCCCTGCCACCACCCCGGGGAGAGGGAATAAAGCAACCCTTTGGGCTGGAAGGGACTAAAGCTCCTCCTGTCCCACCCCCTGCCACGGGCAGGGACACCTCCCACCAGCCCAGGGTGCTCCAAGCCCTGTCCAGCCTGGCCTGGGACACTTCCAGGGATCCAGGGGCAGCCACAGCTTCTCTGGGAATTCAATCCCAGCCCCTCCCCACCCTCCCAGCCAACAATTCCCTCCTCATATCTAAATTGTTTATTATCTGATGAACATGTTAGGTGTCCACTGGAATGATTTCTGCTCGGAAGAGCCCGTGGCACCCTGCTGGGAGCTGTCAGGAGATGGAGCTCAACCAGGAGTGATGAGCAGAGCTGGGCAGCCACAAGCTCCTGCTGCAGCAGCGATTCCAGCCCATCCCAGACCCCAGGGATTAGTCACACTGTTCCCTGGGAAGAGCAGTCCATTGATTTCCCCTTCCCCCGTGGAATCCAGCACTGGAGGCTGCCCTTCCTCCCCCTGTGCACAGCCAGGGTGGGCAGGAAAGCTCCAGCTCCTGCAGACAGGTCCCAAAAATCCAGAAATCCAGCTGTAGGGAATGACCCCTCTGCTGGGATGTCCCACCTGGTGCTCAGTGCATCACTTCCCAGGGAAGGGGAAACAGAGGCTGCATCCTTCTGTGGAAACAGAGCAGAGTGATCTCGCTGTTATCATGTCTGAGATCTGTGCAGGAGAGAAAGGCCAGACCCTGTCCCAGAGTGATCTCACTGTTATCATGTCTGAGATCTCCTGTGCAGGAGGGGAAGGCCAGACCCTGTCCCAGAGTGATTCACCTCCTGTGATTGGTGAGATCACCAGCCCGGGGCTCCTGGGAATGACTCACACCTGAGTGTTGGAATGACATCCCACTGTCCCCTGGATCCTGGCAGGCTCTGGAGTCACTCTGCTCCACATCTTGCTCTGGATGTGCCCTCAGCAGAGGGTTGTGATGCTCTGGAGGAACACGTGGGTAATAAATGACAATGAGATGATGATGCTGAAGTTGTGCAGATCAGGTAAAATCTCCCACGAGAGACTTCCTTCCCAGGAAGAAGGAATCCTTCCCTGGGAGGGTGGGGAGGCCCTGGCACAGGCTGTCCAGAGAAGCTGTGGCTGCCCCTGGATCCCTGGGAGTGTCCCAGGCCAGGTTGGATGGGGCTTGGAGCAACCTGGGCTGGTGGGAGGTGTCCCTGCCCATGGCAGGGGTGGCACTGGATGGGCTTTAAGGTCCCTCCCCACCCAAACCACTCTGTCATTCTACGATTTTCACAATATTCCCTCAATCCTCTCTAAACTCATCATTTTTGTAGCTCTCAGTGTGGCAGGCAGTGCAATGGCTGCAGCAGAAACTGCAGCTCATTAGGGATATTTCGGAGTGAGTGGCTCAGGCACCAGCTGCTCTCGGGGTCGTGCTCTCTGATCTAATTTTATCTCTCAGGGCTCTATGGCAGGAAGTGAAGCACAGCTCGTTGTGAGGGGATCAGTCCATCCCTGATGGTAAAGGGAAGGGCTGACCTTATTGGAGCTGAACCAGCACTATCCCAGTAGGAAAAAAACAGGAGAAGGGTGGTACAGTTTGCTTTAAGCTTGAATAATTCGTATTTGTTAAAAACAGGAGTTAATGCTAAAGCAGAATGGGTAATCACAGAGTGAGAATGACAGACTGGTTTGGGTGGGAAGGAACCTTAAATCTCATCCAGTGCCACCCCCTGCCATGGGCAGGGACACCTTCCACCAGCCCAGGTTGCTCCAAGCCCTGTCCAACCTGGCCTGGGACACTTCCAGGGATCCAGGGGCAGCCACAGCTTCTCTGGGCAACCTGGGCCAGGGCCTCCCCACCCTCCCAGCCAAAAATTCCTTCCCAGTATCCCATCTAATTCCTCCCCAGTATCCCATCTAATTCCTCC
>NW_020885071.1:51709-52362 GCF_003945725.1 Corapipo altera | reverse complement strand
CCACCTAAACCAAGCCTCATCCCTCCTGGCCTTGGACACTCCCAGGGATCCAGGGGCAGCCACAGCTTCTCTGCCCAACCTGTGCCAGGGCCTCAAGCATAAATTTTAGGTTAATGAGAGAAAAAGCCCTATAAATTGTAATAAGAAAGAAACCAAAGTTGTTCCAGTGAATTTACCCTAAATTTTCTAAGGTTCAATAGAAAATTATAATCTTGCTTGAGCTGTCAGTAGATGGGACATAACCCTTCAAACCATATTTCTGTAACCTCAGTATTCTCACAGAAACAGTGGGGTTCTGTGCAATCCCACAGGCCTGCAGGGGGTGGTTCTCCCAGGGAAACCTTGGATCTGAGATGAGATCCAGGGATCCGAGATGCATCCAGGGAATGTTCCCGTCAGCGGAACCACAGCAGAAGTTCCATTTGTGAGAAGCCAAAGAAGGAGCAAACACATCCACAGGCCCAGACCCCCCTGGGGATTTGCTGCCTTGCAAATTTCATGAACCTGGGCCATCAATATTCATGGATGCAGGAGCAGAGGTCATGCAGGCACTCCTGGGGCCATGCAGGCACTCCTGGGGCCATGCAGGCACTCCTGGGGCCATCCAGGCACTGCTGGGGCCATCCAGGCACTCCTGGGGCCATCCAGGCACT
>NW_020885071.1:51536-51699 GCF_003945725.1 Corapipo altera | reverse complement strand
AGGCACTGCTGGGGCCATCCAGGCACTCCTGGGGCCATCCAGGCACTCCTGGGGCCATCCAGGCACTCCTGGGGCCATCCAGGCACTGCTGGGGCCATCCAGGCATTCCTGGGGCCATCCAGGCATTCCTGGGGCCATCCAGGCACTCCTGGGGCCATCCAGG
>NW_020885071.1:41748-51526 GCF_003945725.1 Corapipo altera | reverse complement strand
ATCCAGGCATTCCTGGGGCCATCCAGGCACTCCTGGGGCCATCCAGGAGTCCTCCCAGGCACCCAGCCTGGAGCCCTGCAGGAATTTCCAATTTCTCCTTTGCCCTCCGGAGTCACTGCCTGTCCTTGGCTGGGTCAGTGCCATCTGCTCTCCCCTGGACACAGCCCTGCACGGCTCCTGGGTGAGCTGTGCTGTCCCTGGGACTCACCACAGCCATCCCAAATTCCCATCTCACTGTTTCCTGCTGTGTTTGCTGGGATTTGCTTTGGACCAACCCGTGCTGGCCGTTCCCTTCTCCGTGTTCCCGTCAGGACTTACAGATTTTATTGATCCACTCGATCCTTTCAGGAGCTGGAGTTAAACTCAGCACAGAACCCCCTGAGTCCCCCTTCCCCCATTTTAAGGATATTCCTTGTGTTCGTCCTGTTCCTGTTCGGGCACTCGGCCTCTTCTCTGCAAGATCCCAAAACACCTCATGGCAGCTCCAGGGTTGCTTCACCAAATTCCCTTTGGGTGAGTTGAATCCCACCTGGCTGCTTTGGGAACATCCAGCGTCTGTGGGAGACCTTTAATATTCCATTTTCTTATTTCAGCCTCAGCCCCCTGTCACTGGCTCTGTTGTTACTCACCTGATCACAGCTGACCTTTCCCAGCAGGACTGAGGCAAAACAAATCTCTGTGTGCTTGGAATCACAGAGACACGGGGGCGGTTGGGCTGGGAAAACCCTCGGAGGGCTCCGAGTCCAACTGTTCCCCCAGCACTGCCAAGGCCACCACTCACCCACGACCCCAAGGGCCACATCCACAGGGCTTTGAAATCCCTGTGCCACGGGCAACAGAGGAGCTGGGAGTTCAGCTGCCAGAGGGCAGGGATAGGTGGGATATTGGGCAGAAATCCTTCCCTGGGGGGGTGGGGAGGCCCTGGCACAGGGTGCCCAGAGGAGCTGTGGCTGCCCCTGGATCCCTGGAAGTGTCCAAGGCCAGGTTGGATGGGGCTTGGAGCAACCTGGGATAGTGGGAGGTGTCCCTGCCCATGGCAGGGGGTGGCACTGGATGATCTCTAAGATCCCTCCCACCCAAACCAATTCCGTGCCCTTGCAGTGGTTTTTTTGTTAGAGCTGCTTTAGTGCCCGAGCCTTGGGAATTTCCCCATTTCCAATGGCAAGGGAAAAACGCAGCAGCCCTTGGGATACGACCAGGCTCTTCCCCACCCCAAACTCCTGTGCCACCAGCAGCCTGGATTCACTTGTGTCCACCCTTCCTCACTCCCTTCGTGGGCTCTCACTGTCCCTGTTCAATCCCATTTTCTACCCCCAGGCTCTTCCCTCCTTCCTCTGCAAGAACTGCTCTCCTCACACTGTGAGCCGGGCAGGGCTCCTGGTGAAGCCCCCCTGTGCCAACCCCTCCTTTGCCATTCCCCCCGTTCCAGCCCCCTGTGCCACCCCCCAGGCCGTGTCCATGGGACAAACCAGGCTGTGCCGGGGCCCGTTCCCGGCGCCCTCATCCCCGAGCTGGAACTGGTTTAGGACAAACCCTCCACCTCACGAGCCAGAAGCAGGTGGAGGAATCCCGGCAGAGCGGTGTCCATGCCCTCATCCCACCTCCTCCCCCCGAGGATGATCCCAGCCCCACCCCGAGCAGGGCAGAGGGTGCCGGGCTGTGCCGGGCGGTGCCGGGGTGGCTCCGGTGGCTCCGGTGCCCGGCGCTGGGATGAAGGAGGCCGTGCACGCCCTGGCCATGATGCTCATTCCTTTATTGTGTCGGTGCCGTGTTGGAGGGCGCGGGCGCTCCCGGGGCGCTCCCAGCGCGGGGTCGAAGCTACGTTACAGCACAGGGAGGAGGGTCCGTCCCGGCCGGAGCGGGGGGACGGGCACCTCTCTCCACACAGTATGTATAATATATATATATTTATAATATGTCCTGTATATTCCTATGTATAGTGACAAGGATGGGCCACCAGACAGTGAACTTTTTGATTTCTAAATAAATCACCAGAGCAACAGGCACGAAAATTTGGTCCTAATCGAGGCCCTCACCTTGTCCATGAACCCGGAACAGACCCGCACCCACCCCCGCGCGGAAAAACCTCCAAACCTGGAACCCAAAGGAACAGTTCAACAACAACAGAAGGAAGCCCCAGCCCAGCCCCGTCCCCCCGGGGGTTTCTCCCCGTGCAGCCCCTCACACTGACGGTCCCGGACCCCGGGAACACCCCACACCCGGCACGCACTCGCTGGGACACACACGGACACCGACGGACGCCACGAACACGGCCCGGGGAACCCGCTCGGCCCCTCCGCGGGCTCTGCGGGCCGGGGGGGCTCGGCCGGGCCGGGGGAGCGCTCGGGGGGCTCCCGGACCCCGCGGTACCAGCGGCGCTTGGATGTTGGAAGGGGCTCATCCCGTTCCCTGCTCTGGGAGCTCCCGTCCCGTGCTCTGCTGGAGGGGCTCCCGCGTGGATCCCACCGTGAGCACAGTGCTGCTGGAGCTGGAGCGGGGCCTGTCCCTCGCCGTGACGCCCGGAGGACACCCACACACCCACACACACACACCCCCACCCTGCCCGCGGTGCTCCCTGGCCCGGGGGCGAGGGCACCGTCAGCGCTGTGTCCCACCCCCGAGCCACAGAGACGGTCACCAGTTCAACCCCTCGGGGCTCCACGAGCTGCTGATCCGCCCAAGGTGAACTGGGGCCAGTGGAAAACAAGGAAGGGAGGAAAATCTATTCCCACAGCCCCCCCCCCCCCCCCCCCAGCTTGTCCCCGTTCTGAGGTTGTGCTTCCCGACCCCGACTCCCAGACGCTTTCCTGGAAACTAAACAAAGAGCTCCACCTCTCCCATCCACCGTGTTCTACGGGATCATGGAATCCCAGACCGGTTTGGGTGGGAAGGGACCCTAAAGCTCACCCAGTGCCACCCCCTGCCATGGGCAGGGACACCTCCCACTAGCCCAGGTTGCCCCAAGCCCCGTCCAACCTGGCCTTGGACACTTGCAGGGATGGGGATGGTTTCACGGGGCCAGCTTGCTGTGGGGGATGCCCACGGACACCCCTGGCTGCTGGGGGTCCCCGTGCACACAGACCCACCCCACGCCGTGGAAGGGACCCACCTCTCACTCCTCAAACACCTTCCCCTGCACCCTCCTCCCCAGGCTGAGCTCAGGAGGGAGGGAGCTCAGCTCTGGGAGCACCTACAGCTCCCAGCTGGATTCCCAGCCAGGTGCTGGGAGGGGGGAGAAGGGACGAAGGTTTTGGAGGGGCAGAAGGTGCTATGGGGGACAGGTGGAGAGGGGAAGGTGGAGCCAGAGGGCAACGATCGAGAGCTTGAGGCAGGACAATGTTAGAGGGGATGAGGAGAAGACACCCCGTGCCAGAGCAGGGGTGAGAGCAGGAGGATTCCCCCGGCCCGGCTGCACCGACGGGACACGGCTGGGGGGACCTGCCCAGCTCCGAGCTCAGCACAGCTGGTTCTCCTGCTCCTGCTGTTCCTGCTCCTGCTGTTCCTGCTCCTGGTGTTCCTGCTCCAAGCCTGTGCCTTGCTCCCTCACCCCGTCCCATGTCCAGGCCCATCGGGGTGAGCAGTGACCAGTCCAACAGTGGGAGAACAGAACAGGCTGCCCAGGGAGCTTCTGGACTCTCCCTCCCTGGGGATACTCCAAAGCCAGACACAATCCTGGGTAACGTGCTCCGGGGGGCTGGATGAGCTCCAGGGGTCCCTTCCAATCTCAACCATCCTGTGAAGGAATTCTCTTTGTTTCCAGGAGACATTTCCTCCCTGCAATGTTCTCCAACCTGCCCTCCCGGGGACTCCCTGTGCCCGGGGACTCCCTGTGCCCGGCCCTTTGCCAATCCACACCCTCCCAGGTGAGCCGGGGATCGCTCCCTTATCCATGAGAATCGTGCCACACAAACAGACCTCCTCACCCCCCCCCCCATGCCAGGGAAAGCACAGCTGCTGGCCTGGCACTGCCAGGAAGGGGCTTCACCAAGGTCCCACCTTCCCTCCCTCCGGAAGCCGCATCCCCCAGGGACACCGAGTGCGTGTGGCAGCCGGGATGGGATTCACAGCCCCAGCAGACCCCCCTCCCCACACCCCACATTTCACACCCATCCCTCCCCCCCCAGCTTGGAAATCTCCCCCAGCTCAGAAGTGACCTCCCTGTGGCACTGCCCAGCCCGGAGGGGAGCGATGACCTCCCTCCCCTGGGCATCACCACCTTGTCCCACGTTTCTCCACTGCCTTCAGCTGCAGGATGGAGCCTCTCTCCTCCCACAGCTCTGTTTTCCAGAGGCAGCGCCGCTCCCCACGCTGCCTGCCTTTGGGATGGGCGGATGGAAGGGGCTGCAAAGTTCCACCTCTTGTTGTTGCAGTCAGGAGTCCCACCCCAGGGACGGGAGATGGTGTCAGGCACCGTGACGGGCCGGGGCTGTCTCCAGAGTGTCTCCAGAGCGTGGCACAGGTGGACAAAGCCCTTGGCTTTGGTTGACTTTGGTGACTCCGTGATCCCTGTGGATGGAGCTGGTGCTCCTGGAGTGACAGCCGTGCCCGTGCCCGTGAGATGTCCCTGCTGCCACCAGTGTCAGGCTGGGGAGTCCCACTGGGGGACTCTGACAAGGCGCTGCCACCACCGAGTCTCCAAACCCGCGTAGGAATCTCCGAATTTCCCTGGGATCCAGCACAGCAAAGGCAGCACCAGCTCCTGCTAAAGCCCCTGGAGAGGGTCCCGTGCCCCTCCTGGCTGGTGAGCGTGTCCTGGCCATGCCCAGCCCTGTGCTGGGCAGCGTGGGCAGGGCTGGGAGCTGGGCAAACCCGGGGGTCAGCAGAGTGCCCAGGGCCAGCCCTGCACGTCCAACAGTCCGAGCGCGTCTCCTGCCTCCGCCACCAACCACTCCATAAATAAATAGGTTAAATAAATAAAGTGACAGATCCGGGCCGGGGAGGGGCATGGGGAGGGAGGGAGGGAGGGAGGGGGGGAGGGAAGGGCAGGTCCTTCGTGTCTCACAAACACACGCACACAAAGCAGCTGCAGACAAGGACGAGCGGGGCCCTCCCTCGGCCCCCTGGGGCTCAGTCCGGACCGGGGCTCCGGGATGTCACTCCTGAGCTGGCATCTGAGCTGGCATCTGAGCTGGCATCTGAGCTGGCATCGCGGCGGCACAGGCGGCGCCGGAGGTGAGGGACACGTGGGTGGTGGAGGAGGGCAGCGACCGCGGCGTCTGGCACCTGGGGGACACAGAGGGGCACTGCTTGGCTCTGCTGCCCCTGCCTCCCACTGGGAAAGACATGGACACACTGCCTTGCTCTGCTGCTCCTGCCTCTGCCTCCCACTGGCCCCAAAATCCCCAAAATCCCACTGTTTCCTCCGTCATTCGCAGGCAGCACCCTGTGCTGGGCAGGGCAGCACCTTGTGGGGGGGGATACCTGAGTATCATGGAATCATGGAATGGTTTGGGTGAGAAGGGACCTCAGAGCTCATCTCATCCCACCCCCTGCCATGGGCAGGGACACCTCCCACCAGCCCAGGTCGCTCCAAGCCCGGTCCAGCCTGGCCTTGGACACTTCCAGGGATCCAGGGGCAGCCAGGGCATCTCTGGGCAACCCGTCCCCACTCCCCCAGCCAGCAATTCCTTCCCAATATCCCCTCTCTCCCTGCCCTCTGGCAGTGGGAAACCATTCCCTGTGTCCTGTCCCTCCAGCCCTTGTCCCCAGTCCCTCTCCAGCTCTCCTGGAGCCCCTTTAGGCTCTGCAAGGGGCTCCAAGGTCTCCCTGGATCCTTCCCTTCCCCAGCTGAGCTCCCCCAGCTCTCCCAGCCTGGCTCCAGAGCAGAGGGGCTCCAGCCCTGGCAGCATCTCCGGGGCCTCCCCTGGACTCTCTCCAGCAGCTCCACGTCCCTCCTGCACTGAGCTGTGCACGACGACAACTCAACACGACCCACATTCTAAACTCCGATCCCACCCAGCGACTCGGGGCAGGTTCCAGCCCCCAAAGGAAGAGGGGGTTTGCAGCCCCGCTGCGACTCCTCCGTCTGCCCCAAGCCCCCCCTTTGTCCCCCGGGGAGCATCCCAGCCCTGCCCCAGCCCCCCGTGCCCCTCACCAGGAGCGGGACTTGCGCAGGCGGGAGGCCGCCGGCCGCTCCAGGAGGCTGTCCAGGCGCATCAGCCGCTCCAGGTGCAGCGCCCGCGGGTCCTGCTCCGCCCCGTCCCCGCTCCGCTCGAACTCGAAGATGGCCGGGGGGGAGAGGTCCAGCTCCAGGAACATGATGTTCTCGGCCTGCACAGCACGGGGGAACCGGCGCGGGAGTCACCGCGCGGCAGAACCGGCCCCGGTGAGCCCCGCTCCGGCTGCTGCCGCACAGGAGAGCTCCACCCGGCCCACGGCCCTGCTCGGGCTCTCCTGGCCTATCCCAGAGCTCTCCTGGTCTATCCCAGGGCTCTCCTGGCCTATCCCAGAGCTCTCCTGGCCTATCCCAGGGCTCCCCTGGTCTATCCCAGAGCTCTCCTGGCCTATCCCAGGGCTCTCCTGGCCCAGCTCCCAGCGGGTCCTTCCCAAGGGCAGGAGCTGCCGGAACCAGGGCCAGCAGCTCCGGGAGTGGCTGAGAGCAGGGATCTGCCAAGGGGTGGGATAAAGCTGGGAGCTTGAGCTGGCATATCCCAGGTCATTGTGAGCTTGTTTACTCCATCTTCTGTCACAGTGTTTGTCCGTCCATCCATCCATCCATCCATCCATCCATCCATCCAAGCATTCATTCACCCATCTCCATATCCACCCATCCACCTCTACTTATCCTTCCACCCATCCACCCATCTATCCAAGCATCCATCCACCCACCTCCATATCCATCCATCCACCTCTACTTATCCTTCCATCCATCCACCCATCTGTCCAATCACCCATCCATCAGCCCACCTCAGTCCATCCACCCACCCACCCATCCATCCATCCACCCATCAACCTGCACTTATCCTTCCATCCAACCACCCATCCACTCATCCACCCATCTATCCAATCACCCATCCATCAGCCCACCTCAATCCATCCACCCACCCACCCATCTACCCACCTATCCACCTCCACTTATCCTTCCATCCATCCATCCATCCATCCATCCATCCTTCCATCCATCCATCCATCCATCCACCCACCTCCACTTATCCTTCCATCCATCCATCCATCCATCCATCCACCCACCTCCACTTATCCTTCCATCCATCCATCCATCCTTCCATCTGTCCAATCATCCATCCATCAACCCACCTCAGTCCATCCACCCACCCACCCATCCCATCTATCTGTGGACTCCGTGCCCCCTGGCCCACCCCATTCCCCCCTGGCCCACCCCAGTGCCCTCTGGCACACCTCAGTGCCCCCCTGGCCCACCCCATTCCCCCCTGGCCCACCCCAGTGCCCGTGACGCACCCGGAAGCGGGGGTGGGATCTCATGGCCATGGCCACCCGGGCGTACTGGCTGATGGGTCTCTTGTAGCCCACGGCAGAGGTCGGGCGCCTCTTCATCTGGGAGCTGTTCCTGGGCACGGGGGGAGGGAGAACCCGCCTTAGGGAGCACGAACTGACCACGAACTGACCACGAACTGACCACAGCTGTGTCCCAGCGGGGACTGAGGGGGCTCGTGGCCCTTCCCACTGGGGCTTGGCCAGGAGGGGATTTCCATATGTGGGCACCTGCAGGTCCCTGGGCCACCAGCCCTGGGGACATCGGTGCCCACAGGCCCCCCGCCCTGGGGACATCGGTGCCCACAGGCCCCCAGTCCCGGGGACATCGGTGCCCACGGGCCACCAGCCCTGGGGACATCAGTGCCCACGGGCCAGCAGTGCCAGGGCAGTGCCTGGGCCAGGGCCAGGCCAGGGCCAAGACGTACCCTCCAGTGGGCACCAGCGGCTGGAACTTCCACTGGTCCTCATCGCCGTCGAAGTAGAGGCGGTTCATGATCTTGTTCTTCTCCTCAGGAGGGATGAAGTTCTCGATGATCAAGTACCTGAGCCAGGGACCGGCCAAGAGGGACGAGAGGGGGTGATGGGGGGAAGGAGCAGGAGAGGAAGGAGTTAATGAGACAGGAGACAGAAAACAGCCCGGAAAGGGAGAGGAAAGGGATGGCAGGAAGAGAGGGAGACAGCGCAGGGAGAGGAAACATCCAGAGGATGAAAATGGGATGGAGGTGGAGGGGGTGAAGGAATAGATGCAGCCACGGAGAGGGGAGGGGAAGGAGAGGAAGGGTGGGGGGTGACAGTCATCAGGGAGGAGCCAGGACCCCTGGGAGCTCTGGGGCTCCAGGCAGGATCAGGACCACCCCCCTCCTCTCCTCCCGTCTGCTCCCCTGGCTGCCTGACCCCAAAATCAAGGGCAGCTCAACGATGCCAAACGATTCCTGAAGGGAATCTTTTTTCCCGTGTTTTTTTGGGGCAAATCGAGCAGCTGCCAAAAACTGTTCCCCGTCCACGAGCTGCTTCTCCCAACTGCAGCTTCTCCACAGCCGCATGTGGGGAGGGAGAAGGGGGAGATCGGAGATGGGATTCTGGTCCCAGTAAAACTGTTTTCCCCCCCAAAAACGCTGAAGTGCTTGTAAATGTCTGGGGGGGTTAAAGTACTGAAAGAGATGAGTGTTTGAAGTGAGAACAAACCCCCGGGGGCGGAGGAGCAGCAGCTGCTGCTGTGGGAGGCTCCCGGGAGGCAAAGGCTGCCCGGCTGTGCCCCGGGAGCTCCCACAGGGCCGGGATCACCCCGGAGCCGCTCGCCCTCCGAGGATGGCACTGGGGCCACAGCAGGTCTCCAGATGCCCTCAGCCCCCAGCCACCGCTGCCACCCCCCGGGTTCACCCCCAGCCTGTGCTGCTGCTCTGCTGGTGTTTCTGCTGGAACATTTTCTGCTCTTCCCCTTTCTCAGCAGCTTTTGGACGCCCCGAGTGCTGCTCACCCAGTGCTCAGGGTTCCAACACCTTCTGCCACAGCCAGCAAAGGTGGGAAGGGCTCAGCTGTCCCTGGCAGTGGGGGATTGCTGCCTCCAGTTCTGCACCCACCCTGAGCCCCCCAGCCCTGCTCTGAGCACCCCAACTCTGACCTGAGCCCCCCAGCCCTGCTCTGAGCCCCCCAGCCCTGCTGTGAACACCCCAACTCTGCCCTCCACACCCCAATTCTGTTTTGTGCACCCAAGCTCTGCCCTGCACACCCCAAGTCTACCCTGCACACCTCAGCCCTGCTCTGAGACCCCAGATCTCCTCTGCACACCCCATCTCTGTCCTGAGCACCCCAACTCTGACCTGAGCACCCCAACTCTGCCCAGCACACCCCAATTCTGCCCAGCACACCCCAGCTCTGTCCTCCACATCCCACTTCTGCCTGGCACACCCCAATTCTGCCCAGCACACCCCAGCTATGCTCTGTGCATCCTAACTCTGCTCTGTGCACCCCAGGCCTGGCCTGTGCCCCTCAGCTCTGCTTTGTGCACCCAGATCTTCCCAGCACACCCCAACTCTGCCCAGCACACCCCAGCTCTGTCCTGCACACCCTAATTCTGCCCAGCACACCCCACTTCAGCCCAGCACACCCCGGGCCCAGGTGCCCCACAACCACCCCACAACCACCTACTTGAGCTTCAGCTCCCTCGTCTGCTCATTCTGGGCCTCCTCCAGGTCCTGGCGCACTCGGATGTACTCATCGTGCTGGTCCTGGATCTCGGCCTTCACGGCCTGCAGCTTGGCATAGAGCTGGGGGGGGACAGCACCCTCAGCCCCCTCAGCACCCTCAGCCCTCTCAGCCCCCTCAG
>NW_020885071.1:40294-41738 GCF_003945725.1 Corapipo altera | reverse complement strand
GGAGGGACGTCCTTGTCCTTGTCCCCGTCCTCTCACCTTCTTCAGCTTCTTGGTTTTGATCTCCACCTCCTGCTGCAGGGAGGTGAAGGTCTCCCGCAGCTCCATGGTCTCCTCGTCCCGCAGCAGCACCTCCTGCTGCATCTCCCGCTCCCGGCGTTTCTGCGGCGCAGGGGACACGGTTGGAGCCGGGAGGGGACATGGCCCCCGGCCCCCGTGACCCCCGAGTGACCCCTGTCACCCCCGAGTGACCCCTGTCACCCCCCCCGCCGGTACCTGCTCCGCGATCTCCTGCCGCCGCAGCTCCAGCATCTTCTGCTGCTCGTTGGTGTGGTCCACGATGGTCCTGCCCCCGATGAGCAGCTTGCTCTCCATCGCCTGGGGAGGGGGCAGAGGGGAGGGCAGAGCGTGTTGTCACCCTCTCCCACCCCACAGGGTTTGCCTCTGGCCACCCTCACTGGGAGGTCACTCCCATCCCTGGTCCCCGTCCTCATCCCTGCTTTGGGGAAGGCTGAAGGTCTTCGTGTGGCACCCGCTCCAGTGTCCAGCTGATGGGGAGGGGGCTGTGCAGGATTGGATTGGATATTGGGAACAATTCCTTCATGGAATGTCCAGCCCTGGCACAGCTGCCCCACCCCTGGAGGGATTTAAAGGGCGTGTGGACGTGGCACTCGGGTCAGTGGTGGCCTTGGCGTGCGAGGCGATGGTTGGACTCCATGGTCTTGGAGGGCTTTTCCCACCTAAAGAATTCCATGATCCTAAGGACACCCACCAGCCCGGGGCCGGTTCGGCTCCACGGGCAGGGCTGGGGGGTTGTGGGGGTGTGGGTGATGTTCCCCCTCTGCTGGATCCCAGCCCAGCCCACTCCAGTCCCACTCCAGTCCCACTTCCTTCCGCACAGCTGCCAACCCACGGGATTCCATGGATGGGCAGCAGCTCCGGCAGCGGGGCCCGGCCTCCACCCCCTCCTTCCACCAGCTGTGACACACAGACAGACACACAGACAGACACACAGACAGAGACAGCTTGTGCACACACACAGACACACACACACTGACACACAGACACACAGACAGACACACAGAGACAGACACACACACACACACAGACACACAGACACTGACACACAGACAGACACACAGAGACAGCTTGTGCACACACACAAACACACATACACACTGACACACAGACACAGAGACACAGACATACAGATGCACACAGACACACACACAGACACACACACAGACACACACACAGAGACACAGACCCACACAGCTTGTGTACACACACACACACAGACAGACACACACACAGACCCCCCCCACACAGACCCCCACAGACACACTCACAGACACACACACACACAGACCCCCCCACACACAGACACACACATAGCCTGTACACACACACACAGACCCCCCCACACAGACCCCCACAGACACACACA
>NW_020885071.1:37261-40194 GCF_003945725.1 Corapipo altera | reverse complement strand
ACACACAGACACACAGACACAGCCTGTGCACACATGCACACACACACACACAGACACACAGACACACACACACAGCCTGTGCACACATGCACACACACACACACAGACACACAGACACAGCCTGTGCACACACAGACACACAGACACACACAGACACAGCCTGTGCACACACAGACACACACAGACACAGACACAGACACACACAGCCTGTGCTCACACACACACACATACACACACACACACACACACACAGCCTGTGCTCACACACACACACATACACACACACACACACATACACAGCCTGTGCTCACACACACACATGCACACACACACACACAGACACATAGACACACACACACGTGTGCACAGGCCCAGGGTGCACACGCCGTGCTGGGGTGCACACGCTCACACACGCGTGTTGGTGCGTGTGGGAGCCCCGGGTGTGGCAGAGCCGTGCAGGAGGGGAGCACCCCGTGTGTGCCCGGGTGTGAGTGCTCGTGCCAGCCGGGTGTGCCGGCCCTGTGCCAGCCCTGCTCCCCTCAGGGTGTCCCTGGTCCCCACGGCTGCGCTCCGGGCTGTCAGCAGGGATGGACCCTGATGTCCCCATGACACCACACACAGCTTTCAAATCAACCTGCCAGACACAGAGCCAGCACAGCCACCAACCCCGGGGTGTGCCCTCTGCCACCATCCCCGGGGTGTGCCCTCTGCCACCATCCCCAGGGTGTTCCTGTCACCAGCACGTGGCCTCTCTCACCCACTGGTGTCTGCCCACAGGGTCCTTCTGGACCCCCCAGATCAAGGGTGCCTGGACTCCCAGGGCCCCCATCACTGCCACAGCCACGGCCCTGAGGGGCAGCAGGGCCACCAGCCCAGCCCAAGGGGTGCCAGGACTCGGGGGACACAGAAGGCATTCGTGCTGCTGTCACATGTCCCCACACAGGGGTCTCCACGGGGGTCCCATGCCGTGTCCCCTGGCTGTACCCCAGCACCAGCAAACCAGTGACCCCCACTCCCACCAGCAGCCATGTGGGGCCAGACTCTATTTCCCCTGTTTCCCCCCCCATTTTTCCCCTTCCTGGCTGCAGGGGGGCACACTGTGGGGTTCTGGGGTGCTGCAGGCAGCCCCCCAACACCCACGGGACACCCCACAACTGTAGCACCAGCTCCCACCTTCCCCCAGCCCATGAGAGCCCTGCAGCCGCTCAGCACCACGGGGGCACAGCCCCCCAGGGGTGCCCCTTCCCCCCCCTGACCCCGCCCCCTGGGATTCCCCCTCCTCCTGTCCCCAACACCTTCGGATGGGGGTTCCTGGCCGGGTGTTCTGCTCGGGGTGAGACCCCCAAGGGCAGCCCCCCGACTCGATCCTGTGCCATCCCCTGCCAGGGCTCCCAAAGTGGCCAGGCTGGGATCACTGGGGTGCTCCAGGCCCCTCACCCTTCTCCTCCAAACCCAGTTCTTGGCCCTAATTGCTCCCTGGGATGCTGAGTGTCCCTCACCCCCGGGTGGGTGCAGGGATGATGTTCCTGCTGCCTCCCCTCCCCGTCGGATTAAGGGGTTTCTTAGTGCTGCTGTTTCCTCCCTGCCAGAGCCCTTATTCCCTCTAACGAGGAGACTCCCAATCTCCTTTAGCACTAAGCCTCTCCCGGGAACTTATTTCCGGCACCCAAATAAATTCCCAGCACTTTCCCTCCCGCTGACCTCGGCCTCAGCCCCCGGCAGAGCTGTCAGGGCCCACAGCACCCAAACCCGGCTTGTCCATGGCACTGACCCTCCCCCTGGGCACATCTGGGAGCCCAGGAGCACATCTGGGCACCCAGGAACACATCTGGGAGCCCAGGAGCACAGTTGGGCACCCAGAACATCTGGGAGCCCAGGAGCACATCTGGGCAGGCTGGCCCCCACCTCTTCGAGCTCTGTGGTGCCCACTAACCCAGCTGGGTGGCAGAGGCAGAGCCCACGTCCAGCAGTGTGATGACACACGGGGTACAGAGTGTGTGTCCCCCCTGGGCATGGGGGGCACCCCGTGTCCCCCCAGTCACCTTGGCTGCCTTTGCCACAGCCACTGCAGAGCCAGTGGCTCCTTGCCTGGCCCTGCTGTGTGCCAGAGCTGCCCGTGGGCACCGGGAGACCACCCAGTGTCCCCTGCAGTGCCCCCCAGACAGTGCCCGGTGGGGCGAGCGTTGGGCTGACACAGGGGGGGGATTTCTGCTCCCTGAGGTGACACCTCACTGGTGTGACTGTGCCTGACTGTGTCTGACTGTGCTGTACCCCCACGGCCAGAGGGTCCCCATGTACAGAGTGGCTCCAAAGGCCCCCAAAGGGGACGTGGTGTCACCTCACCTCCGGCCCTGCCTTGTTACTCAGCAGTTCCAGGACACACGGTGGCCCCGGGCCAGCCCTGCTGTGCTGTGCCAGATGAGGAGACCGTGCTGGATGGCTGCCAGCCACAGCCTGCGCCCCACAGCCTGCACCCCACAACCCAAACCCCACCGTGGCTGTGGGGACCGGGCTGGGCATCCTGCTCTGCCAGGACAGCAGCCACGGGACACACGCTGTGCCAGCCAGGCACCAGTGTCCCCCCCACGGCTCTGCCCCAGCAGGTTCCCACGGGTCTGTGTGCAGGCATCCGGGCACGGCCACGCATCCCTGGGCATGATCACGCATCCCTGGGCATGGCCATGTGTCCCTGGGCACGGCCCTGCATCCCTGGGGCTGCAACAAACACAGCCCTGCCCGCAGAGGAGCGTCTGGACCCCCCCTGCTCAGCCCTGACACCCCGAGCGTGTCCCCTCCCAGAGGGGTCCCTGCTTGTGCTGCAGCCCTGTCACTGCAGCTGGGCCACCGAGGGGCCAGAGGGGCTGTGCTGGAGCAAGACACAGCGGGTCAGGGGGCTGGGGCTCTGTGCCCCCCTGGATCAGGGGGCTGGGGCT
>NW_020885071.1:35003-37251 GCF_003945725.1 Corapipo altera | reverse complement strand
GCTGCCAAGGGCATGTGGGGTGGGTCAGGGCCCCCCAGCCTCACTGGGGACAGCAGCAGGGTTGGGGTGGGGGCAGAGGTGCAGCCCCAGACCCCCAGCACAGCTGGGGCTGCCATGGCCCCTCTCACCCTCAGCCCCACATCCCTGAGCATCCCTGAGCTGGTGGCCGTGCCCGTTACGTGCCCCCACCCACCCTGCTCCAGCTCAGGGTGCCAGGAAGGATTTGGGGCTGGGAGGGGGGCAGGGGTCCCTGCAGAGCTGCCAGGCCGTGCCAGGGGCTCCCAGCCCTGCCCAGCCCAGCAGAACCGGGGGGCTGGCGGGGGGCAGGTGCACAGTGTCCCCAGCCCCAGCCCTGGGCACCTCCCGGTGCCACGGGGACGAATCTGCAGCATCACTCCCGTCACTCCCCCTCCCTGCCACGAGCTGCTTTGTTGTGCCGAGGGGGACCGGAGCTGAGCACAGCAAACTCGTGCCACCAGTGACCCACTCCCCCAGAGCCCTTCCCAGCCGCCTCCCTGCAGCTCCACGCGGGGTTCCCACGCACGTCCGTGTCTGAGGGCAACCCCGGCCCAGCCCCACACATCAGCCCGGGTCAGGGGCTCTTGGGGGCACCTTGCTGAGAGCCCCCCTTGCCCGGGCACCCCGGTGGGCTCCTGGCACAGGCTCCCTGCTCGGGGCCCACTCCCACACCCCGGGAGGGGTTGGGGGCACAGCAGGTCTCTCCCCCGGCCTCGCCGGTGACGGCGGGTGGTGACCCGTACCTTGTACTTGATGGCCAGCAGCTCCGTGGCCTCCTGCTCCTTCCGCAGGTCCTCGATCATCTTCTCCTTCTCCTGGAGCAGCTTCTGCTTCTCCTCGCTCACCAGGCTGTGGTCATCCTGGATAGCGGCCTTCTCCTCTTCCAGCCTCTCCTTCTGCTCCTTCAAGTAGTTCTCCATGTTCTTCTCCAGGCCCTCCTCGTTGTCGTCCTCCCCTTCGTTCTCCACGGTGCCTTCTCCGTCCGTCGCCTTCTTCCTCCGGCTGCTCCTTCTCCTCTTCTTGCCCAGCATCCCGCGTTTCTCCAGCTGGGCCTTCAGCCGCACGATCTCCTCCTGGAACTCCCGCAGCAAGGTGTCCTTGGGGTCCTCGTTCACCCGGGGCTTGTTCTTGATGTTCTTGGCCCTGTTGGCGAACCTGAGGGTGGAGAGGCTCTCGTCGTAGCTGTGGGAGGCCGGGCCCAAGGTGGCCACCATGATTGTCTTGGCGTTGCCCCCGAGGGAGTCCTGCAGCAGGCGGGTCAGCTTGGAGTCCCGGTAGGGGATGTGCGTGCTCCTGCCGTCCACGAGCGCGGAGATGACGTTGCCCAGGGCGGAGAGGGAGAGGTTGATCTTGGAGGCTTCCTTGGGGCGCTCCCCGTGGGCCCCCATTTTGCTCTGGCGCTCGCTGCCGGCCAGGTCCACCAGGTTGAGCTTGCCCACGCGGATGTGCTCCTCGCCGTCCGGCCCCGTCTCGCTGCACTCGATGGTGATGAGGAAGATGGCGTGGGAGCGGGAGCTGTGCTCGTTCATGTTGGTGCTGCCCACCGAGCGCGTCTGGCTCCCCAGGTTCATCACGTGCTCGATCTCCTTGACGTTCTTGGTCACGAAGGAGGAGAGGTCCTTGATGTACACCCCCGTCTCGGGGTTCTCCTTCAGCTCCAGCTTCTTGCTCTGGTCCTTGGCGAGGAGGTCCCTGATCTCCTCCTGGTAGATCTCCAGGTACGAGGCCCTCACCAGGTACTGCTGGTTCTGGGAGCGGGAGATGTGCGTGAAGATGTGCTCGAAGGCGCTGGGGATGATGCCGCGCTTCTCGGGCTCGGCCCAGGCGCCCTGCATGGTGTAGGTCTTGCCGGTGCCGGTCTGGCCGTAGGCGAAGACGGTGCCGTTGAAGCCCTGCAGCACCGAGTCGATGAGCGGCCGCACCGTCTCGTCGTACAGATCGGCCTGCTTGGAGCTGGCGTCGTACACGGCGTCGAAGGTGAAGGTCTTGGGCAGCTCCCCGGGGGCGGCGCGGGGGTTGCGGATGCTCACCTGGCCCAGCTTCACGTCCAGCTCCAGGACGCGCTCGTATCCCGCCGCCTCCTCCCGCCGGCTCATGGGCCGGCACCGGGCCACCACCCGGAGCGCCTCGCAGCCGCTGCGGGGCTTACCGGCCATGGCGGCGGCGGGCGGGGCCGGCGGCGCAGCGGGGCTGGGGGGCTCAGCCGCGCCGCCCCCGCGGCATCCCCGGG
>NW_020885071.1:23224-30003 GCF_003945725.1 Corapipo altera | reverse complement strand
TCCCAAACCCTGCTCCCAAACCCTGCTCCGAGGGTGCCTCAGATCTGCTCCCGGAGCCCCAGCCCAGGGCAGGATGCAGAATGGAGCTTGGCCTCACCTCCTCCCTCTCAGCCTCATTCCCTGGTCCCAGTGCCATTCCCAGCTTGCTGCCACTGCCCAGCCCTGTGGTGCTTAAACCAAAGCTGCAGCAGGAGCTGCCAAAATCCTACCTCTGCTGTCACCAGGAAAACGGGCTGGGGCTCACAAGTGTCCTGGGGGCACAGTCCTGCCACCACCAGTGAGGTCCCAGGAGGCACCAGTGTCCCCAGGGGGACCTCATCCCTCTGCAGTGCTGCTGCAGGGACACAGGGAAGTGCAGGGGTCGGGAGCAGGGACAGCAGCCTCCGTGCTGAGTCACTGGGTTGACATTCCTTCAGCTTTCCCTTGGGCTTTGACCACCTGGTGCTGGTGTTGGCTGGAGCAGTCCCGGAGAAGAGCCTGTGTTCCCTGACGGGAAAAGGACACATCCTGGTGGGACAGTGTTCCTGGCTCGGGCTCAGAAGGTGGATCCTCTCACTGTCCCCCACTGATGGCCCTTCTCCCTCTCGCCCTCTTGGCTTCTCCAGGGGAAAAGGGTTTCTGGGGGTCCTGCAGGCATTTGGCTGCTTTCCCCCAAACCACCTTGCCAGCATTCCCAGAGATCCACTGGATTTGTTTCCCATTTCCCTCCTCCAGGGCAGTTCTGTGGTTCAGCTCAGCCATGTCCCCTGCTGCCTGTGGCACTCCTCATCCACCCCTCATCCAGGCATCCCTCCTGCCATCCCCATTTCCACGTGCCAGATCCCTGGGAAGCAGCAGGGCCTCGGGCTCCAGCCCTGGGGCTGAGATCAGAGGATTTCTGGCTTTTCAGGCAGTGAACTGAGCAGGGACTGCCCGGGCCCGGCACAGGAGGGTGGGAAAGGGGAGCCCCCCCAGCCAGCTGGGAAGGCAGGAAGGGGATCTGGTGCAAGATCCAGCCCATACCCAAAGGGGGGCAGTCGGAGGGGCCAGCACAGCTCATAATAAGCCTGGATTTAGGATGGCTCAGTTGCCAGCAGCTGACTCCTCTATAATTAGACGGCAGCGGGGGAACGGGAGCCAGCGCAGGGGGCAGAGCTCCAACGCCTTCCCCTCCACAGCCAGGTCGCTCCACATGACCCCTGGATGCTCCAAACGGCCAGGGGAGGGGGCAGCTGTGTCTGCTGATGAACGGGAGACGAGGAATAAAACCCACTGCAAAGTGCTGCCTCTCCTGCAGGCCCTCGGGGCCGCTCCGAGGAGCAGACGCGGCTCCGGAGGAGAAATCCTGTTGGGATGTGGGGCTGGATGGCTTAGCAGCGTCTCGTCCCACTTCACCCACCACCAGCCACACTACCAGGAGGCTGGAGGGAGCTGCAGCCCTGCCTGGTTTGGGAGCTGCAGGCTGGGAGCCCACACGTGCCCAGTGCTCCATGGCTGTGGCTCCCGAGCCGTGACCCAGCTCCTGCGGGACCTGGGGAACTCCGCGGGCTCTTGCCAAGGTCCCGCAGCCCCGGGCTGTGCCCCACCACCCCTCTGCCAAGGTCCCAGGGGGGCTGAGAGGGGAGGGAAAAGGGAAGGCTGGCAACCACGTGGGAGGCTCCAGGCTTTTATCTTGGACCGTGGTTTCCAACAGATGTGGGGTGAGCAGCGCCCGTAAGGCAGCAGCTCAGCATCGCCGCCCCCAGATTAAAGGATTTGATAATCTGCAATTGGAAAAGGCAGAGTCTGCCTGCACTGCACTCCACTGCTGCCCAGGGACATTGCTCCCGAGATCCCTCCAAAGCCTCGGGCAAGCAGAATGAATCCCCAGTGGGTGTGGGGCAGGCCCTGCTCTCCGTGGATCCGGGGACTGACACTTCATCTTCCTTCGCAGGTAACTATTGCTTTATCATTAACAACCTGCCAGGGAGCCCCTCAGTCAGCAGGGGCTGCTCCAGAAGGAATCAGGAGTTGGAGTTGGCACTGCCTCCTCGCCAGGCGCGTGGGGATGTTGCACTCGGGGATGTGGGTGAGTGGTGCCCTTGGCAGTGCTGGGGCAACTGTTGGACTCGATGGCCTCAGAGGGCTTTTCTAACGCCAATGCTTCTTGGGTCTGTGATTCCCTGATTCCAGGTGGGAGCCCCCGGCTGCCAGGGGAGCAGAGCTGCCCTTGCCAGAGGTCAGAGCCTCGCCCAGCAGCAGTGGGGAGTCTGCAGTCGCTGCTTCTCAGCCCCTTGTTCCACCGTGGCTCCGCTCCCCGATTCCCAAGTGCAGGAAACGAGGCTGTGACTGGCTCTGCAGAGCACTGACAACAACGCCGGGCTCCTTCCCCCCTCAGCAGCACGGGATCCTGACCCAGCGAGGGTGCCACGGCTGCAGGGCAGGAATTTCTGGCAGCAGACAGAGGGGCTGAACCTCTTGCAGGGGTTGGCTGTCCTGGATGGGGCAGAGGCCCCTGAAGGCTCAGGGCCGAGCTCTGTCCCGCTGCACCGGGCAGCGGCGAGGGCAGGAGGCTCCTGGGATGGCTCCAGGCACTGCCACGTCAGAAGCCAGGCCGAGGTGACTGTGCAGAAATAACAGCCACGTCCAGCACAGGGAGCCACCTGCCAAAGGCTCTGCAGGCCCCCTGTGTCCTCCCTGTCACCTGAAGCACTGACCGAGTCCTTCTGCTCCCGGCGGAGTGGCTGGACCAGAAATGGGAATGGGGATCCCCATTCCAGGGACAGGGAGCTGCATTTCTTGTTCCTCTCATGCTCTGTCTGTCCACCTGCCCGGGAGAGGCAGGGAGGTGAGATCCGAGGTGGTGAGAGCTGGATCCTGCTGGCAGCGGCGGCTGGAGCTGCTCCAAACCCCATCCTCTCCTGCCACGCCCAAACGGCCTCGTCAGGAGCTGCTCCACGGGGCTGTGAGGATCAGCTGGAGGCAGGATGTTGCCTGGAAGCCTGGTGAGAACCAACACCACGTTTGGAAAAGAGAAGAGCAGTGTGGGGGACCTCCCCTCCTCAGGAATTCAGCTTTCTGGCAAAGCTTCTTTCTTACGTTGGGTTTTCTAAGGTGTCTCAAAAAGTTTACCAGAGCTGGGGGGGCTCAGCCTGGAGCAAAGGAGGCTCAGGGGGGACCTTCTGGCTCTGCAACCCCCTGACAGGAGGGGGGAGCTGGGGGGGGTCGTGCTCTGCTCCCAGGGAACAAGGGACAGGAGGAGAGGGAACGGCCTCCAGCTGTGCCAGGGGAGGCTCAGGTTGGACAGGAGGAGGAATTTCTCCCTGGAAAGGGTGGTCAGGCCCTGGCAGGGGCTGCCCAGGGAGGTTTGGAGTGCCCAGCCCTGGAGGTGTCCCAGGAAGGCCTGGCTGTGGCACTCAGTGCTCTGGGCTGGGGGACAAGGTGGGGATGGGGCACAGGGGGGATCCATGGGCTGGGAGGGCTTTTCCCAGCTGGATGATTCTGTGATTCTGTGTATTTGAGTTCTCCTGCCTCCATGATGACAACAGTGAAATAAAACAGGCAGCTGGGCCCTGCCCGTGCCTGTGGCCGGAGTTCAGAGCTCCTGCTCCTGCCCAGAGCTCAGACCACGCTGTGGGACCCCTGCTAAGAGGACAACGTCCTGTGGCAGCAGGTGGAGCAACTCCAACCCCTTTTCTATTCCTCCTCACACAACTCCCTGAGCATCTGGGGCCGTTTAACAGCTCCACTGGGGCTCTTGTCCCTGCACACGTTTGGGGTTCCACCCGTTCCCGAAGTGGTGTGAGCTGGAGGTGTCCAAGGGCTGGGACAGTCTGTGCTCCGTGGGAGCTCGTCCCTCGAGGTGAGCAACCAGGAACAGTGGGCCCAGAACCTCCTCACATGGCCTGACCTGTCCCCTGCCCCTGCCTTGGCCAGGGGAGGAGCTGGAGAACACAAAGTGGATTGTTCAGGGCGGCCCCAGGGTGACAAAGGCTCTTCCATCCCAGCACACGGGCTGGGCCCTGCTCTGAGAGGGTTTGAGTAACCAGCAAGCCCAGTGTGAGTAACAGCTCTCCCCAGTGAACCTCCCCAACCCCAAACCCTGTTGCACAACTGGCAGTGATTCACTGTTCCCGTCCCCAGGGCACACACAGGACACAGCTCTGGGTGTTGCAACTCCCAGTGCTCAGCTGGCCCTGGCAAGCCCAGGAAGAGGCTGCTGGGTCCTGCTGGGTCCTGCTGGCTCTCCCCTTCCACCCCATTCCTCCTAACTGGGTAATTTCCCCCAGTCACAGCACATCAGTGCCCCACTGGGATCAGACAGAAGGCCCTGGGGAGGGTGTGGTGTGGAGAAATGTGAGAGCTGTTCCACCTCTCCCAGGACACCCCCAAACATACCAGCAGAGCAACGATGGTCTCCTGAGGGAGCAACCAAGAGCAAAGGTGTCCTTGTCCTTGGTGGGGTGTCTCCTGCGGGATCATTTCCCTCAGGGAATAACATTTAACAACTTAAAATCAGGGCCAGCCTCAGACAACAGACAGAAAATATTCCATCTTGTTTGCAGAGGGATAAGTGAGGATCTCAGGGAGAATTTCTTTATGGAAAGAGTGGTCAGGCACTGAAGTCCCCATCCCTGGAGGTGTCCCAGGAAGGCCTGGCTGTGGCACTCAGTGCTCTGGGCTGGGGGACAAGGTGGGGATGGGGCACAGGGGGGATCCATGGGCTGGGAGGGCTTTTCCCACCTCAGTGATTCTGTGTGGTACCGCTTCCTCTCCAGGACCCTAAAGATGAACTTCTTTGAAGTGTTGGAGGCCATGAACAAGCTCTCTAGGACAAAAGGCTGCTGTGACATCAATGCAAACATCTAGTGCTCATAAACCTTTCGGGAGTGACTGGGAGCCGCCGGCCCCGTGGGTCCCCAGCTGGGATCCGTGGCAGTGCCTGCGCCACCGAGCTCTCCATGGACACTGGAGCTTCCCCCTGTCTGCTCAGTGACAGAGAGGAAGTGTTTGTGCAGTGCCCTTACACTGATCCAGCAAAGTGCTAAAAATAAACCTTCTCTGTGAAGCCTCAAACTCCTGCGTGTCTGCTGTGTCAGCTCCGGGAGAGGAGACACTGCCCGAGCCCAGGGGATCTGGAGACAGAGCTGGGACCCCACTAAGGGCTGGGACAGCTGGGAGGGCTGAGAAACCAAAACACTAAATAAACCCCAGTGTCTGTCTTCAGAGCCCTGCCTTGGGAGGGACATGACTTTTATGAAACCTTTTCACAGAACCATTGAGGTGGGAAAAGACCTCCAAGATAATCAAGTCCACTCTGCACCTGATCCCCACCCTGTCCCCAGCCCAGAGCACTCAGTGCCACAGCCAGACCTTCCTGGGACACCTCCAGGGCTGCGCACTCCAAACCTCCCTGGGCAGCCCCTGCCAGGGCCTGACCACCCTTTCCAGGGAGAAATTCCTCCTGCTGTCCAACCTGAGCCTCCCCTGGCACAGCTGGGATCGTGTCCAGCCGCTGCCACCAACATCCCCCAGGGCCTTTTCCAGCTTTCCAGCCACCCTGTCCTCAGATGAATTTGAGATAACTCACGCTGCAAACAGTGCAAAATGACTGATGGCAAGATACTCAGTTATGAAAGCAAATAGCAGCTGGCAGTGCGCTGGGTTGCACTGTGGGACAAGCTGTCCAGAGAAGCTGTGGCTGCCCCTGGATCCCTGGAAGTGTCCAAGGCCAGGTTGGACGGGGCTTGGAGCAACCTGGGATAGTGGGAGATGTCCCTGCCCATGGCAGGGGGTGGGACTGGACGATCTCCAGGCTCCGTTCATCCCAAACCGTTCCACGATCCCACGAATCTCCGTTTTCCCGGCGGCGCAGGGCGGGATCACCCGGAGGGCTCGTTGCCCCCCCTCACGCGCCGCCGCCAGGGGGCGCCTCCCGCCCCCACCGCCCGCCCGGGGCCGCGCTCGGCCCCCTCCGCGATGACGTCACCCCTCCTCTGAGGGGGCGGAGGTTTGACTGGCAGGCGGGCGCAGCCAATGGGAGCGCGAGGAAAGCGGCGAAGGGGCGGGACTTACAGCGGCGCAGGGGCGGGGCCGCCGGGGCCGCGCGGCCGCCGGTGACGTCATCACGGAGGGGGGGTGCTCTGCGGGGCCGGTCCCACCTGAGGGAGGTTCAGGGCGGGATGTCCCGGGATTCCTCCCCAAAATCCCATCTGACCCTTTCCTCTGGCCAATTCCCCCTTGTCCCCAGTCCCGCTCCAGCTCTCCTGGAGCCCCTTTAGGCTCTGCAAGGGGCTCCAAGGTCTCCCTGGATCCTTCCCTTCCCCAGCTGAGCCTCCCCAGCTCTCCCAGCCTGGCTCCAGAGCAGAGGGGCTCCAGCCCTGGGATCACCTCGGGGCCTCCTCTGGACTCTCTGCAGCAGCTCCACGTCCTTGTGCTGCTGTTGCCCAGGGCTGGAGGCAGCTCTGCAGGGGGGTCTCAGCTGAGGGGGCAGAGGGGCAGATCCCCCCTGCCCTGCTGCCCACCATCCCTGGGGGATCAGCCCAGGGCACGGGGGTTTTCTGGGCTGGGCCATGTCCAGCCTCTCCCCCCCCCAGCCCCTCCATGTCCTTCTCTCCAGGGCCGCTCTCGGTCTGTTCATCCTCAGCCTGGATCGATCCCGGGGGTTGTTCCTACCCAAAGCGCAGCCGCCTCCTTCCTTTGGCCTCGCTACATTCTGTGATTCTAAACCCTACCAGCTTCCCACGGGCCCCCACCGCTGCATCCCCGTCCCTTCCCTCAGGAATCAACAAAACAAAACAAAAAAACCAAAAGAAAACAAA
>NW_020885071.1:22849-23124 GCF_003945725.1 Corapipo altera | reverse complement strand
GGGGGGGGGGCAGGCGGCGCGCGCAGCCTCGGCAGCGCCTCCGAGGAGCCGCCGCGAGCCCGGCGGGGAACCGGGGACGGACAGAGCCCCGGACGGACAGAGCCCCGGACGGACAGAGCCGCCGCACCGCCGGGCAACGCCGCGCCGCACCGCCAGCGCCGCGGGGGTATGAGGGCGGGCGCCGCCGCCGCCGCCGCCCCGTGAGGAGGGAGCCGCGGGCGCGGGGAGCGCGCGAGGCCGCCCCGCCACAGGAAGCCATTTTGTGGGCCCCCTCC
>NW_020885071.1:22479-22749 GCF_003945725.1 Corapipo altera | reverse complement strand
TCCTCCTCCTCCTCCTCCTCCTCGTCCTGCGCCGTCGCCGCCGCCCTCGGGAGCGGCCGGGCCCGGTGAAGGAGGCGGCGAGGAGGGGCGGCGGCGGCCGCCGCGCCCTCCCCCATGGCGAAGAAAACCTACGACCTGCTCTTCAAGCTGCTGCTCATCGGGGACTCGGGGGTCGGCAAGACCTGCGTCCTCTTCCGCTTCTCCGACGATGCCTTCAACACCACCTTCATCTCCACCATCGGTCAGTTCCTTTGCTCCCCCCCCCCCCCC
>NW_020885071.1:12790-22379 GCF_003945725.1 Corapipo altera | reverse complement strand
CCCCCCCCCCCCCCCCCCTGTGTGTGTCCCCCCCCCAAAGCCCCTCTGTCCCCGCCCTGGAGCCCCGGCAGAGCCGCCCCGCTGCCGCCCGACGCCGGCTCGCCCCCGCTGCAGGGCAGGGTGGGTTCTGTGCCTCCCTCCCTCCCTCCCTCCCTCCCTGCCCGCGGTTCCGAGCCCAGGGTGACCCCGAGCGACCCTCGCCGTCCCCCGTGCCCTGTGCCAGCCAGCAGAGCCCACCTGGCCCCTTCCATCAGCGCTAATCCCGCTGCCCGCGGGCGGGAGGAGGGCGGTGGGATCCCCGGGCCTGCGATGTGGCTCGGGAAGGATCGCGCTCGTGGGTGGGGTCTGTTCTCTCGCCCAGCAAAGCTGGCCTTCCCCCCCCCTCCCCTTGGCCGGGCTGGCTCCGGCCCTTCCTGGCTTGTGCAGCTCCTGAGCAAGGTAGAGCTGCCCTGACATCACCGAGGAGGGATGTGTCTTTTCCTGGGCTTTCCTTTTTTTCTGTGTGATCTGTGCTGTGGGTCAGGCCTGGGCCCTAACATCCTATCCCTATGCCTGCCCTGAACATCTTGTCTTGCAGATGAACAGTTCAGGTCAGCAGCTTCTCACCTTCTTGGTGACTGGCTCTGGAAATTTAGGAGAATTCTCTGCATTTTCTTGCAGCCCCCAGTGGTGTAACATGTGTCTGCCCACATCTGGGTAAAAAAGAAAATGATTTTGGGGGGGGGGTTGAGTTGGATCTGGCTTTTGTGCTTGCTGTAAATCCCTGGAATGATGGGCAGTGCAGCTGCTCAGCGTGGAGTGTCAGAGTAAATCTTAGTGCTGGGTGTAAGGACTTCCTCATCCGTGTGGAAATGCCACCCAAAAATTGCAGCTTGGACTGCAGCACATCAAAAGACTGTCTTAAGCAAGCCTTGGGTAATTCAAAGTGGGGGGAAAAGAGTATGTTTGGGACAACGAGGTGTGAAGAATGTTGTTGCCCAAAAGCTTTTAGGGCCTCAACTCGAGGTTTTGCTTCCTTTTTATGTGGGGATGTGTGTGTGACAGTGGGTTAACAGGGCTCCCTTGGCTCTGGGGGCTGCAGGGCTTTGCTGCCCTGGTGTGTTCCCCACTGCTGGCAGGTCCTGGCTGGGATCACATGGCGTCCCTCGCCCTCCCAGCCCTCTCCCGAGGTCTATTTCGATTCCCAAAGTTAAAAATAGGCAACGTCATAGCTGAGGAGTCAGCGGGCACGTGGAGGCTCCTGCTCCCCTGTGCTTGTAGTGGTCCCTGAGCAATCAGGGATTTGGGGATTGGTGTTGGTTGCTGGGCTGACTGCGGGTTTGGGGCCTTCAGGAGCGGTACCACCGAGTTTGGGACCTGCAGAGTTTGGAGGTGTTTCCCACCAGTCAGACCAGTTCTGACCACGGGGGTGTTTGTTTCTGGAGTGCATAAACTGGAAGGCAGAGGTGTTTTATTCCCTGGGTTCTGGCCTGGATGTCTGGGGATGGTGTGTGTGAGCATCCCCTGGTGTGTCAGACTTGTGGCCTCACGGTGGAATTTGGCAGTTTTTTTGGGGTGCAAATAGATTTTCTGTTTGATGCTTTAAGTGCCCAAAGATGCCTTAAATGCGTTGTTTCCGTGTTTTTTTGGGAGGTTAATGAAGGAACCTGGGGGGAAGTGTCAGTGTTGGTTGAAAGGGAGACTCCTCATTAGCACCTTGGGAAAAGCAGCCTATCCATGATGGGAAAACCTGGGATAAAACACCTGTCCACTGCATTGCTGTCCACAGTACTGCAAAGCCATGGGATAATCTGGCTGAAAACATGACTCCAGGTTCCCACTGGTAGCTGCAGCTCTCAGACTGCCCCAGGTTCTCCCCCACTGCAGCACTGCCAATCCAGGGGCCTGGGAAGTGCTTTCCCTGGTGGTCCCTGCTGTGGGAAATCCCAGCACAGCAGCCACTGGGGCTGGTTCTGCAGGTGGGAGAGGAGAGTTCCAGGGAAAGCCTCCAGTGGAGTCTTTGAGCTGTAGGCAGGAGGAAATGCTGTTCCCAGAGCACTTGTGTACACAGAGGGTGACACTGGAGGGGACCAGCCCTTGGCTGAGCCTCTCCCTGTGTTTGGAGACACCCAACAAACAGCTCGGGAGGGTGGCAGCTCTGACCCAGGGCTCTGTTTGCCTGGAGCTCCACCAGGAACCTGGGATGCTCCAGCCTGTAAAATGTGCCAAAGGGTTTGGGGGTGGCTGTAGCAGGGACTTCTCGTGGAATCATGGAATGGTTTGGGGGGGAAGGCACCTTAAAGCTTATCCAGTCCCACCCCTTGCCATGGGGACACCTTCCACCATCCCAGGTTACTCCAGCCTGGCCTGGGACACTCCCAGGGATCCAGGGGCAGCCACAGCTTCTCTGGGCAACCTGGGCCACCCCCTCCCCACCCTCCCAACCAACAATCCCTTCCCAATCTCCCACCTCTCCCTACCCTCTGGCAGTGGGAAGCCATTCCCTGTGTCCTGTCCCTCCATCCCTTGTCCCCAGTCCCTCTCCAGCTCTCCTGGACGCTGCTTCAGCTGCTGGAAGGTTCAGTCTTTAGTCTGTAAGGAAAAGAGGGATCTCAAGGAATATTGAAACCCAAGGATGAGTGAGGAGGGATTCAGTTCTCTAAACCCAAAGGCCTGTGTGCTGTGTAAGGGAAGATAAAATAACAAAGCATTTCTGCCTCACATTAGTGACTTCTCTTCACCTCACATCTCATCCTACATTGATTAATCCACACTGGCCATTGGGATGTAACTTACTGTGGGATTTGACACACTCTGGCTTTTTGAGTCACTCCAGTCTGACATTTCCTGCTAAAGCAGCAGTTCAGCTTTTGGAGGTGCTGAGGTGCCCGTGGTTTCATTGCCCTGTCTCAGGCACTATAAATATTCCAGTGGCATTTCTGCAAGAAATCCCAGAGTCATCGCCACCTCCCCGGGGGGGAGGCAGGGGCTGGGCCTCCGCTGCTGCCTCGCTGTTTGCAGGTGGAAAGGGGACAAATCGTGGCCTGTCCTCAGCCATGTTTAGTTGTGAGGACTCCAGCGATTTCTCTGGTGCAGGGATCGTTTTTGTGGTGTTGGTTTTTGGGAATTGCTGTGGCCTCTGGGCCGGGTGTTGGTGTAGCTGAGAGCTTTGGTGCCTTCCCTGCTGCCACTCGTGCCACCAGCAGATTTTCTTCATTTTCAAAGTTAGAAATGTTACTAAAAAGTAACTCCCTGCCGGTGTGTCCTTGAGATCTGGATTTTTTTAGTGATTTTTTGCTGGCCTTCAGCGTGTCAGGATGGTGTGGAGAGAGCAAGGGAAGGGGAGCTGTGGGAGCTCTGCTCACTCTGGAGCTCCAGCCTTTGGTACCTGGGGACAGGGAGGGAGGGAGGCTCAAAAATTTGAATGTCAAAACTGAGCCCCACCATATAATCACTGTTGTCTGACTAAGTCAAATGCAAATTAAGATGAGTCACAAAAAAAAAAATGTTTTCCCATGAAATCTGACTGGTAACAGCTCGGGAGAACAAAGGGTGTGTGAGCTTTGGGAGATCCCTCCCAGTGATTGGAGGTAAAGCTTCCCTGGATCTTAACCCCTGCTGGAGGTGCAGTTGTGCTCTGTGTTCCTGGGCTTTGCTCAGCACACTGCAGCTCTGCAAATCCCAGGAGAAAAAGCAGGGATTTTGGGGTTTGGTCACCTGTGGTTTTATTGTGAACGCAGCCAAAACTGTGCAAAACTGTTACTTTAAATGTGAGAGTATGGGAAAACTGCCTTCTGATTATTTTTTAATTATTTCTCTGCCATTTACTAGAAGTGGTTTTGAGTTGGGAGCACTTGCTTTGGAGTCATTTCATGCTGGCACATTTAAGCAGTGGAGTTTTTTAAAATCAGTCCCGAGATAATAAACACAACAAGTTTCTTTGTGCATCCCGGGAGGATCTGTTCACCCAGGATTGTGATATATTAAATATTGGGAAGGGAGGAGCCCCAGACAGAGAATGGGGAAGGACTTGGCAGACTGTGGGAAAGCAAACTGGGTGCAAATGATGGTTTGAGTGGGGAAAGTGCTTTTGGCCCAGTGGTGGCTGCAGTGAAGGTTGAAAAACAAGTAGTTTCTTGGGTCCAAAAAAAGGATTACTGCAGCAGTTGGAGGTGCTGATTTCCCTCTTCCCAGAAGCTGTGGCTGCCCCTGGATCCCTGGAAGTGTCCAAGGCCAGGTTGGACAGGGCTTGGAGCAACCTGGGCTGGTGGGAGGTTGAACTGGATGAGCTTTAAGGTCCCTTCCAACCCAAAGTATTCCTGGTAGGAGCAGTAGGAGCTGTGAGTTCTGTTCCTGTTGTGCCCAGGCTGTGTGGGTTCAGTCTTTTTCTCACTCCTGGCACGGAGCAGATGAATTGGAAACGAAAAAAACCCCCATCCCACAAACCCCCATCCCACAAACCCCCATCCCAACTCCTGCCTGGCCGTTTCCACGCCGTGGGGTCCAGAGACACTGCAGGCAGCAGGAGATGCCCAGGTCATGTCTGCCTGTGGGGGACTGAGCTGCACAACTGGCTGCCAGGGGAGCTTTGGAGGGGAGAAGATCAGTGGCATCAGAACGAAAGTGGAAGGTGGAAGTGGATCCCTTGGTGCCGTGGATAAAGCTGGAGCTCAGGAATCCCCCTCAGCTCTTGGCTGCTGGAGGTGGGACAAGTGTTGTTTGGCCTGGAGAGAGGGTTCTCCTCACCACTGGCTGCTGGGAGCTCCAGGAGAAGGGTCCCAGAGCAACCTGGACTCTGGGTGTGATACATGGAGGGTGGGGTGGGTTTGGGGTTTTTGTTGGAGGGGTTTGGGGTTTTTTTTCCAGCCAGGGCCCTGAATAAGGAGCAATATTTTTGCTTGTGCACTCCTGGCAGCGCTGATGAGAAGCTGGGGAAGGCTGTGGTGAGGAGCTGAGCTGGCTGGAAACTTCTTTGTGTAACGTGGCTGTTTTTTCAGCTGAGCTGGATCAGTTCCCTGATCGGGCTCCTTATGTTACCCTCCAAATCTGGGCTGGTGGACTTGTAGGGCAGCAGGGGATGAGGAAACACTGGAGTGGGTGGTACTTGTGCTCAAAATAACAGGTTCATTTGGGTTGGAAAAGCCCTCCCAGCCCATGGATCCCCCCTGTGCCCCATCCCCACCTTGTCCCCCAGCCCAGAGCACTGAGTGCCACAGCCAGGCCTTCCTGGGACACCTCCAGGGCTGGGCACTCCAAACCTCCCTGGGCAGCCCCTGCCAGGGCCTGACCACCCTTTCCAGGGAGAAATTCCTCCTCCTGTCCAACCTGAGCCTCCCCTGGCACAGCTGGAGGCCGTTCCCTCTCCTCCTGTCCCTTGTTCCCTGGGAGCAGAGCCCCGACCCACCCCCAGCTCCCCCCTCCTGTCAGGGGGTTGCAGAGCCAGAAGGTCCCCCCTGAGCCTCCTTTGCTCCAGGCTGAGCCCCCCCAGCTCCCTCAGCCCCTCCTGCTGCTCCAGCCCCTTCCCAGCTCCCTTCCCTTCCCTGCCCACACTCCAGCCCCTCCCTGTGTCTCCTGTCTGAGGTCCCAGAGCTGCCCCAGCACTGGAGGTGCCCCAGCAGTGCCAGCACAGGGAGGGCACTGCCCTGGGCCTCAGGGGTTCCCCCTGACAATTCCCTGTGTGGCTGCAGTTCCACACTAACAAAACCCCTGGCAGCAGTTGCAGTGCCTGGCCCTCCCTCCTCCCTGCCCCCAGTGTGCAACCAGCCCCACACCGGGCTGGCTCCTCTCCTGCTGCTGTGCCAGCCCCGGGGCAGAGCCAGTGCTGAGGGACAGGGAGGCTGTGGAGCTGCTTCCTCAGGTGCCCTGGCAGCCCTGCTGCCCCTCACGCTGCCCTTGCACACACTTTGCTGTTCCTGGAGCCCATCCCAGCTGCTCCCCACGGTGCTGGGTGTGCCCGGGACACCCGGGAAGGAGGGAGCACGGCTCAAACCCGCCCTCTGCCCGAGCTGGCACTGCAGCAGTGGCAGGGCTGAGGAGTGGGGCAGGCACTGATGGTTTCTGGAGTAAAGCGTGTGCCGATCCCGAGCACGGGCCTGGAGCTGCTTGTGACAGGCTGTGTGATCCAGGGGCTGCTCCTGAGCTTTAGGGGGCCACACAAAATGCCTGTTGGTGTTGGTAGAGTCTCGCTCAGGAGCTGCTAAGCAGGGACACAGCCTCTGGTTTAAGCAGGGACACAGCCTCTGGTTTAAGCAGGGACACAGCCTCTGGTTTAAGCAGCCAAGGATCAGTTTTTGGTGCCTTGCTGAGTGACAAGCCCAGCTGGGGAGGTGCAGAGAAGTGATTTCCTCTCGACTTCTTGGTTTTCCTCTTTTGAAAGAAAATCTCTTATTCTCTTACAGAATAAATTCCTCCCTGTGAGGGTGGGGAGGCCCTGGCCCAGGCTGCCCAGAGAAGCTGTGGCTGCCCCTGGATCCCTGGAAGTGTCCCAGGCCAGGCTGGATGGGGCTTGGATCAACCTGGGCTGGTGGGAGGTGTCCCTGCCCATGGCAGGGGGTGGGAACTGTGTGAGCTTTGAGGTCCTTCCAACTCAGACCACTCTGGGACTCGATGGTTCTCTTTATCCTGAGGAAACACTTGATCTTCTCCACCCTTGAAGTCAATACTGATATTTAATTAGAGGATCAATGGAGAGTCTATTGATAAAATCCCCATCAGGGGATAGAGAAGAATCAATCCCACCCTGCAGGGCTTTGGGGCAGATGTTGGTGCCTCTGTTCCAGCGGTGCTGCCTGTGAGGGGCTTTGCCTTGGCAGGCCCCTCTGCTGTCCCTGCCCCTGGCAGCCCTGGGTGCCCATCCTGCTCCCTGCTCCTCCCTCCTGGAGCTGGGCATGGGCAGCTGTCCTTGGCTGGAGAGCTGGAGGATCCCGGGAAGGATGGTGGCTGGGATCAGGCTACTCTGCCAGGAAACTGCATCCCACCTGGGGCTGAGGGATGCCCGGGAAGGCCACGGGGTGGGAGCAGCCTGGTGGGAGCAGCCTGGTGGGAGCAGCCTGGTGGGAGCAGCCTGGTGGGAGCAGCCTGCACGGATCCTGTGGGCAGTGGCAGCCAGGGCCTGCCCTGCTCCATGACCTGGTGGCACATGGAGGAGGGTTTCAGCTGGGGTTGGGTTTGGGGAACCCCAGTGAGGAGGGGGGGGGAAGGTACTTCAGAAATGCTTTGTGAAACACCAACTTGTCAAATTCCTGGTGCTGTGGGAATTCCCTGTCTGGCCCTGGGAAAACAGGGAAGAGACCAGAGCTGCTGCTGCCAGTTGTCTTGAATGTCTGGTGCTTCAGTGCAACCTCACTGTGTGGGTTTCCCTTTCTGCGTGGGTCTAACTACGACTCTTGTGTGGGTTTAACTGAAGTCTCTGCATGTTTTGGTTCTTTTTTGCAGCTAAAACAACTCCAGGCTTTCTCTCCCACGGGGTTTGTGACTTGTTCCATGCTGAGTAACCTGGAGAAGTGCTCGTTCGTGTCTTGCACTTCCAAAATGTGACTTGATTCTCCCAGAGAGAGAGAATCCCTGCTCTCAGTACCTGCACTGACACCCTCCCCTGTACAGCTCTCTCCTCAGGGATGCTTCCCAAACTGCCCTGCTCGTGTTTGGGTGCACTGAAGCAGTCGTTGGACTGGGAGGAGTGCTGGAAGTGGCTCTGTGCTGCTGTGTGCACTGGCAGTTCCTGTGGGGCTGCAGCCTGGTGGGGCCCAGGACCAGTGTGATCCTCGGGGGGAGGCTGTCCTGGCCCAGGATCTGAGCTGCAGAAGCCCTGAGAGCCGTGGTTCCAGGGATGGGATAACTTCCTGCTGGGATAACTTCAGGTGTTCTCCCAGGGTGGCTGCCCCAGGTTGGGTCAGGGCACGGTACCACCCCCTGCAGGCTGTTGGAAGGTTCAGGAGAGCTGGGCTGGTCATGCTGTCTCATCTGTGGCTTGTGAGATCAAACTCTTGTCTCTGTTCTGTGACAACACGCCCTGAGCAGGTTGTACCTGGTGCCAAAGAAGTGATTCTGTCCCTGAGAGATGGTTGTGCCTTAACTTGGTCTCCCCAGCATTTCAGCCTTGTGGAGTGAGGGTGGTTCTACATTTCACCTCAGGTGCTCAGTTATTGACTTCAGGCACCTGGGCACAGGAATTCACCCACTGGTGTCTGACCTGTTCATGTGCCAGGTGTCATCCCCTGCCCTTCTAACCACGGGCATGGTACCTGCTCTTCCCCACCACCCAACCTCCCTGGCAGGAGCCTTCCCTGAGGTCACTCCCTCATCTGCTGTTCTTAAACTCTTGTGCTGTTGCAGATCTGTAATAAATGTCTGAGCTGGGGTCATGAACATGCTGGTAGCAGTACCTGGCTGTGTCCAGGTCCTTGGGCAGCAGCCCTGATTTCACACCTTCCCAGGCTGGCTGCAGGCTGTGCCTCATCCCTCCTCTGCCCTCCAGCTGTGCAGTGGGATTGCTGGGGAGTAACTGAGCTGTGCCCCATCCTCTGGGGCTGTACCTCTGTCACTGGGGAGTAACTGAGCTGTGCCCCATCCTCTGGGGCTGTGCCTCTGTCACTGGGGAGTAACTGAGCTGTGCCCCATCCTCTGGGGCTGTGCCTCTGTCACTGGGGAGGGAGCTGAGCTGTGCAGCTCATCCAGCTGTGTGGGGCTGGGTGCAGAGTGCAGCTCATCCAGCTGTGTGGGGCTGGTGCAGAGACACCCTGTGCAGCTCATCCAGCTGTGTGGGGCTGGTGCAGAGACCCTGTGCAGCTCATGCAGCTGTGTGAGGCTCATCCAGCTGTGTGGGGCTGGTGCAGAGACCCTGTGCAGCTCATCCAGCTGTGTGGGGCTGGGTGCAGAGACCCTGTGCAGCTCATCCAGCTGTGTGAGGCTCATCCAGCTGTGTGAGGATGGTGCAGAGACCCTGTGCAGCTCATCCAGCTGTGTGGGGCTGGTGCAGAGACCCTGTGCAGCTCATACCTGAGCCACCCCTGCTCCCCATTCCTTGAGCTGAGGGCTTTCATCTCCACTGAGCTTTTTGATCTTGCCAGTACACAGCAAAGTCAGTGATTTAGTTATTTTAGCTACTCAGGTTTCTGGTGAAAGCAAAGGTAACTGCTGTCTAGTTCTTTGGGGTCTGTGCCTGGTGTTGGTATGTCTGGGACAGCATGGACCAGGACTGTGAGTTCTCTGGAGAGTCTGGTGCTTCTCATTCCTGCTTTGGTGGGCAGAAGTGCTGCTGGGCTGCGTGGAAGGGGGCTCAGGCTGCAACAGGGTTGGACTGGGGGTGTCTGCTCAGTCTGGGTGGCCGTGTGCCCCAGGGACGTGCCCCAGGGACGTGTCCCAGCCCCAGGGATGTGTCCCAGGGATGTACCCCAACCCCAGGGATGTGCCCCAACCCCAGGGATGTGTCCCAGGGATGTACCCCAGTCCCAGGGATGTGTCCCAGAGACGTGTCCCAGCCCCAGGGATGTGTCCCAGCCCCAGGGATGTGTCTCAGGGATGTGCCCCAGCCCCAGGGATGTGCCCCAGCCCCAGGGATGTGTCCCAGGGATGTGTCCCAGCCCCAGGGATGTGTCTCAGGGATGTGTCC
>NW_020885071.1:12284-12780 GCF_003945725.1 Corapipo altera | reverse complement strand
TGTCTCAGGGATGTGTCCCAGCCCCAGGGATGTGTCCCAGCCCCAGGGATGTGTCCCAGCCCCAGGAATGTGCCCCAGTGTGCTCGAGGCTTTGACCCAACCACAGAACCACAGGATGTGACTGCCCGTGTTTGGGCCATGGAATGACAGAGTGGTTTGGGTTAAAAGGGACCCCAAAGTTCACAGGTCACAAAAGGGAAACTTGACCTCAGTGTTGGGGAGAAACTGTGCTGCAGGTGTTGTGTGACTGGAACAGCAGTGCAGGAATGCTGGAGTGCTGTCCTTGGGGTAAGGGGAGACCCCAGCACCACAAAGTAAGGGGACTGTCCCGTGGGGTGCTGGAAGCACAAAGCCTGTGCTCCACAGCCTGCCTCAGTCCAGGGTTGGTGCAGGGTGCCAGGGTTGGTGCAGGGTACCAGGATTGGTGCAGGGTGCCAGGGTTGGTCCAAGGTGCCAGGGTTGGTGCAGGGTGCCAGGGTTGGTGCAGGGTGCCAGG
>NW_020885071.1:0-12274 GCF_003945725.1 Corapipo altera | reverse complement strand
CGGGTTGGTCCAGGGTGCCAGGGTTGGTCCAGGGTGCCAGGGTTGGTGCAGGGTGCCAGGATTGGTGCAGGGTGCCAGGACAGCACCTGAGCTGGGGATCCCTTTTCCCAGTGTGTGTCAGAGCTGCTCTGGATCCCATCAAAAGCTCTGCAGTCCGGAGAGGTTCCTGCTGGGCCAAGTCTCCTGTGATCTTTGGAGCATCAGAGAGTGGCCCCCAGCTTTGCAAAGCGCTCCCAGCCCAGGGTGAGAGGCAGGAGGAGCAGCTGGCAGAGCTGGGCTCTGGTGCCCTGCTCGGAGCAGCAGCTGCTCTTCCTCCCCGAGCTCCTCTCGGAGCGGGCGCTGCTGCAGCCACGGTTGTGGTTTCTCACCCTGTAACTCACCCAGGGGCTGCTGCTGCTGCTGCTGCTGCTGCTCCAGCTGTTGGCAGAGCTCTGCTGTGACCTCAGTTCTTTCCCTGTGAATCCTGATGTCATTTCCTGGCACAGCCCATTCCAGTGTCCTGCTCGGGTGCTTTGTTTTGGAGTATGTGCAGGGAGCTGGAGCAGGTCCTTTGCTGAGGTGGGATCAGGACAGGAGGAGGAATTTCCTGCTGGAAAGGGTGGTCAGGCCCTGGCAGGGGCTGCCCAGGGAGGTTTGGAGTGCCCAGCCCTGGAGGTGTCCCAGGAAGGCCTGGCTGTGGCACTCAGTGCTCTGGGCTGGGGGACAAGGTGGGGATGGGGCACAGGGGGGATCCCTGGGCTGGGAGGGCTTTTCCAACCTCAGGGATTCTGGGGTTCTGTGACCACTCCTGGCTCCCTTCAGTGCAACAGGGAAATGGATTTATTCTGTGAGATTTGAGAGTCCCCACAGCTGCCTTTCAGGTGAGCACCTGTCTCATCATCCTGAGGTGCCTTTGCACTGGAGGGAGAGTTGGCAACATCCTGGCTTGAAGGAGCCCCTTCCAGGGCCTAAAGGGGCTCCAGGAGAGCTGGAGAGGGAATTTGGACAAGGGATGGAGGGACAGGACACAGGGAATGGCTTCCTACTGCCAGAGGGCAGGGAGAGATAGGATACTGGGAAGGAATTGTTGGCTGTGAGGGTGGGGAGGCCCTGGCACAGGTTACCCAGAGGAGCTGTGTCTGCCCCTGGATCCCTGGGAGTGTCCCAGGCCAGGTTGGAGCACCCTGGGCTGGTGGGAGGTGTCCCTGCCCGTGGCAGGGGGTGGCACTGGATGAGGTTTGATGTCTCCCTTCCCACCCAAACCATCCCGTGGTGGTGTTTCCTGCAGGGGAGCTGTGCCTGCCCTGCCCTCCTCGCAGAGCACAGCAAATGAAGAATCCAGAGAAGCCTTGAGGGCTCCAACACTGCCTTGGGACAGGCCACAGCTTTGGGGGATCCATCACTGCTGGTTCTGGGCCTGTCCTGGGGCATTCTCCAGTTTTTCCCACCTGTTCAAAAGTACATAATTCCTGTTTCTCAGGCTCTTTGTGAGCATTCAGTTTGGATGTCACAGTATCAGTAACAGCTGAGAAGATGATAAAACTGACTGATAAATGAGGTGCTCCAGGGCAATATTGCAACAATAGGCCTTTTTTAAATTCAGGCTTTTCCCCTCCTGATTCACTTGACAGTTCTGCCCTTCCCTTGCTCAGAGGTTGGGTGGGAACATCTGGTGTTACAGTACCTGACTCCCTCCAAGAGCAGGGAGTGAGTGGAGGAACTCTCAGGGTCACACTGTTGCCCTTAGCCTGGGATGTGGGAATGGCCTGAGGGATTCCTGGGACTTGGTGCTGTGACTGTGCTCCTGGGAATGAGTGCCTGTGTTTCTGGCTGCTGAAGGGTTCGTGAGCTGAGGCTGGGTTTGGTGTGTAAGTTGATATTCAGTGCCTGGAAACATCCCAAATCAGGTGGCAGCTGTGCAAGGTAACATTTATTGGCTCCTGCTGGTGGTGGGAGCTCAGGGGGAACCTCCTGCATGGACACAACTGTTCCTGGAGTCTGTGATGACTCCATGGGAGTGGATTGAGTGACTGGATCCTTTTAATGGCCCCCACAGCACAGCACCTGCCTCTTTGGTGAAGCTGATGCTTTTCCTGAATGAATCCACTTCCCCTCATTTGTGTGTTAACTTGCCTTGTCCATCTGCTCAGTATGAATTAGCCAGGGTGAGCGTTGACTGGAGTTTTATTTTTGTGTAATTTGAGGACAGAATTACCATTGCAGCAAGCGGTGACAAATCTCGTGTTTCATAAATAGCAGTTTCTGTGAAAGCAGATTCGCCTTCCCCGTTTGTTTTCTGGCTGACAAATATAGCTTAAGCAGGGTGAGATGTGCATGGGAACTGATTTAATTGGCTGTGATTGAACTCGAGCACAGTTAATTGGCATCTGTGGTGGTTCAGAGTGGGATTCCAGTTGTGGGCTGGGGGCTGTCTGGAGCCCAGACCTTTCCCTGCCGTGGGTCCTGACAGGCTCCTGCCAGTGGGATGCACAGGGAGGCACAGCTGCTCTGTGCCATCCCTCCCTAAAAATAGGTGCTGGCAAAGGTGGCTGCAGAGCTCTGCTGCCTGGCCAGAGCTAATTGAGTCTCGTGGAAAATGAAAGATGTAATGGCAGGGAATTAAATCAGCCCTCAAACCTGGAATTAACTGACACTGAGCAGAGATTGTTGCTGCATGGGAACAGCCCTGAACTAAGTTCTGTTTCTTGCTAGAGCTTCATTTCCTTTTTTTTTCCCCCCTTAGTACCTTAGGAATAAAAACCTTATTGTCTCCCTTGTCTCTTGGTATGCATAAAACATCACTAAAATAGTTCCTTTGTTCGTTTCCTTTTGTTTTGTTTGTGGGAGCCCTGTGTAAGGTTTAGCTGCTGGAATAACAAAACGATCAAGTTTCTTTTTGCTGGAAGAAGTAACGGCTTGTGCAGAAGCTGTACTTGTGCAGAAGCTGAACGTGGTCCCAGGGAGCTCAGGGATGGTGTAGGTGGTGTCAGCAGGAAGCTGGAGGCTTCTTTCTGAGCTGAGGGTTTTTTTTTTTTTTTAACATGTAAATAAATTTGAACTGTAGTTTCATGTGACTTCCAAAAGCCCTTCCCTGGGAGGGTGTGGGTGGGTGAGGGGTGGCTGCCTGGGGTCACACCTCAGGGGACAGGAGCTGCAGGAGTGTCTGTGAGCCAAAGGCAGCTGGGGAGGGCAGCATGAGGAGCTTCCATAACTGGTCCTGGCCTGAGAAACGGCTCCTGTCCCTGTTGCACGTGACAGGTGACTGCCCCAAAGTCATTATACACACAAATACTTCCCAGGGGTGCCAGGAGGATGGTGCCAGACCCTTCAGTGGTGCCCAGCAACAGGAGCAGTGGCCACACACTGAACCCACAGCAAGTTCCACCTCACCATGAGGCAGAACTTCTTTCCATGGAGGGGGCAGAGCCTGGAACAGCTGCCCAGGGAGGGCGTGGAGTCTCCCCCTCTGGAGACATCCCATCCCCACCTGCTCCAGGTGACCCTGCCTGGGCAGGGGCTGGGACAGGATGGTTTCCAGAGGGCCCTTCCAAGCCCAGCTCTCCCGGGACTGTCTCTGACCCTCTGTGGTGGTGTGAGCTCTCAGTGTGCTCAGCTGGGGTTCCAGGTATCCCCCCTCATGGCTGTGCCTTCCACACCCCTCCTGAGCAGGGCTGAGGCTGAACAGGGCAGGTTGGGAGCCCTGGGAATGGCTGTGGCTGTGCAGGCTCCAGCTCCTGCCTCCATTTCCTTGGGAAATGCTCCTGGCCCTGGTTATCTCCCGAACTTTGCCCAGGCCCCGATATGGAGGCGCTGGCGTGGAAATCACCAGATCCAAACTGTGCCACGAAGCCTTGGCCTGCTGGCTGAGCTCTGGCCCTGGACTGCCCTGGCTGGGGGGTGACCTGCTGTGGGACGTGGGGCTGCTCAGCATTCCCTGGAGGGTTCAGGGGCACAGCTGTGGCAGCCAGAGCTCGCCCGAGGCCCCTGCCCTGCTCTTTGCCAGAGGTGGAGACCCACACTGTTCCTTTGTGCTGCTTCAGCCTCTCCCCTGATCAAAATCAGCAGTGCTGTGTTTGTTAGTCCTCCAAAATTGCCATTGGAAGGGAGGTTTGGAGTGCCCAGCCCTGGAGGTGTCCCAGGAAGGCCTGGCCATGGCTCTCAGTGCTCTGGGCTGGGGGACAAGGGGGACGTCAGGCACAAGGTGGATCCATGGGCTGGGAGGGCTTTTCCAGCCCAAGTGATGCTGTGAAAATTGTGGTTGAGTTGCTGAGGCCTGGACACTTGTGCTGCTGTCCCTCCCTGTGAACACAGAGGAGGTGGTGCCTCCCAAGGGAAGGTTGGTAGGAACAGGTTGGTTGGAGCTGTTGTGGGTTTAATTTTAGTCCTTCCCTTTCCCTCCAGCCCCCCAGTCAGGCACCTCTAACCAATGGTTTTCAGCTCATGCACCTGAGCTCCTCCCTTGGAGCAGTTGTCACCTTCACTTCACAGAAGAGTTGTCTTTTGTGCTGATCTTTGCAAATAAACTCCATTACTGGCAGTTTGTGTCCAGCTCAGTGTTTGAACATCTGCAGCGGGTGGAGTGAGGGAGCTGGAGCTCCAGGTAGATGTAGAGCTCTTGGCAAGTCCCTGCTTGGCATCACTGAATGATGAGGAAGAGACCTCTGGAAACACCTCCCAGGCAGGTCCCAGTGGTGGGGCCTCAGCCACGTGTGTGCTCAGTGGTACCAGGGCCTTTCCCAGCTCCTCATTGCTGGGATTTTAATTCCAGGTCGGGGTTGAGCAGCACTTCACGTTGTAATCCAGCTGTCAGACATGTGAACAATGAACAACACTGCCTGAGGAGCAGCAGCTCCGTGGAATTCCTGAGGGATTGATCCTCTTCTCTTCCCTACAGCCCTGTGGCTTCCCAGACCCCAAATGTGTGGGTACAGTCTTTGCTTTTTAGAAGGAGAAAGTCTTGCTGCTTGTGCTCAGGCCATGAAAGGATTCACATCTGCAGGTGTCCAGGGGGGAGCAGCAAGGTAAAGGAGTTCTCCCAGCTGGAGGGGGAACAGAAGGGTTTGTTCAAGGTTTGTTCCTGAAGGTGGTTCACATTTGAGCCATGGGTGACAGGAGCTGTGCGGGGGTGAAGGCCACTGGTGCTGTGGAGGTGCAGCAGCCTGGGGTGTGGGGAGCACACAGCTCACACCTCCCCTGTCTCCTTCATTACTGCTGATTTGGGATGTCTTTTTAACACTGCCCCAGAGTGCTCTTAAAGAATTTCTGGTAGGAATGCTGACTTCTGTCATGATTTCCTTCGGAATCAATTTGTGATTTTTGTAATACCAGTCTGAGAGGTTTCAGCTGAGACTCCTTTGGGGCCCTGGAAGGCTTTGGCCTTGCCCTACATTTGCTGTGCATCCTTGGCTGGGCCCAGAGGAGCTCGTGTGCTCACGGCTCCGCTGCTGCTTTGGAGGGGAACGGGAGCACTTCAAAAAGAATCTGGAGTTGGGAAGGTGTCCTTCAGTCCTGGGGTTCTGGATCCTGGAGTTTGGGATGTGGTTGCTCTCTGGGCTGGCTGCTGCTGCAGGTGGGATCCGGGCTCCTTGGGAAGCTCTGGTGTGGAGTGAGGGTCCCCAGATTCTTCCAGCAGCGGGAATGTGGATGGATTCACAACATTTCCCAGGCACCACCAGGTCAGGCTGGATGACAGCGGCCTCCTGTTGTCTGGGGGGGATTAAGCCTGGGGTTTGGGGGGATATGAGCCAGAGAACTGGGTTTGTCACCAGAATGAATATTCAGCGGAGTCCCCCCATCCTTAGTCAGGGCTGGTTTGCATAAATCCCATCTCCCTGCAGGCTGAGCCCTGCTGGGGATGTGTGGCAGCGTTTGAGGCACAACAAACCCATCCAGGAGGGGGAATGTAGGTCAGCCCAGGAGCTGCTGTCTCGCAGGACTGTCATCTGCTTCGTTAAGAATAGATTAATTGGGAGGAGACGGTCTGGCACCAGTGCTGCTGCTCTGTCCCGTGTCCTGCCTTACATCAGTGGCTCTGGAATGTCTCTCTGCTGGTACAGGATGGGTGAAACTGGGCCTGGAAGGACAGTTTAGAGAGTGCTGGAAAAGGGGGGATTCGGGACAGGGGCTGGTGGAGCTGAGCAGTCTGGTGGGAAGGAGCTGCACTTGTTCCTGGCAGCCTCTGATGGAGCAAACTCTGTGTGAGAAGCCGAAGGTTAAGTGCATCCTTTGGATTTGGGGAACCTACTGCACTCCTAGAAATAGCTGCTGGAGTTAAATGAGGGGTTTGTAAAGACACGTGTGGTCACACCAGCAAATGTCACCGGGTTAGAGTCTTTAACTTACCTTCAATGAGAGGGACCTGCCCATAATCCCTGTGCTTCAGACCTGCTCTACAAAACTCCCAGTTTTTAGGATGCTGCAGGTGCTGTGGATCCCCAGCAGCGGGATACAGCTGTTCCCAGGGGAGTTCCTCTGTTCCTGTGGATGTTCCCAAGGAAAGCAGTTCTGTGTGGCTGTTGCTGTCACGGTGTGGGTGGAGGCTGAGGGCCTCGGGATAGAGCAGGGAAGGTTCACCCAGGTGATGGTTCAGGGGGGTAAAGCAAAGGGTGCAAGGGGTGGTTTGGTGAGTGGAGCATTTGGGGAAGGAGGGAGAGGCCTTTGGGTGCAGGAGCTGGAATGAGAATGGGAGGGTTGGCACTGGATGCGTGGGAATAAAATGTGAACGCCGGTCACGTCATCATCTGTGGCTGCTGGGATTAAAGGAATTAAATCCCTTCATTCTGTTACCATTGTCCTGCCCTGCCCAGCTCCATCCAAACCAGGCTCCCAGGAAGGACCTTTTCCTTTGGGGAGTTTTCTCTTACTCAGTTGTGGAACTTTCTTAGGATACTGGAATGATCAGACTCGATGATCTTAGAGGTCTTTTCCAACCTGATTCCACGATTCTGTCCTATAAATGTGCCTTTCCTGAGGTTTCAGGTGGGGTGTGTGTTGCTTTAGCTCACGTAAGGTGTGTGTTAACTGCATTTAGATGCAGCTCCAGGTGCTCTGTCAGTGCTGAGTTGTCACAACTTGAAGCCCTGCAGAGCAGGAAAGGTGAGTTCCTGCTGCTGCTCTGGTGGAACACAGGGTGGGACACAGGAATCCACTGCACTGCTGCCCTGCTGGAGCATAAATCCTCACTTTGCTCAGACCTTGAGTAATTTGTGGTGCTCCTGGTCGCTGAGTGTCAAAAACTGGTGGAATTCAGCCGGTGGAAGAGGAGAGCCAAGGCAGCCAAGGGGCCACTTCAGTGTCCCTGTGGTACCTGATACTCTCCCTGCTGTTCCTGGGGGCTGCTCCTGGCTCTCCCTGTGGCTGGGGGAGCCTGGATGGATCTCTGGGAGGGCTGTGCTGCCTCAGCTCATGTTCTGGGGCCCTTCTGCTCCCAGTGCTCAGCTCCCGCTCCAGGCCCCGCCGTGTCTCGACAGGCAGGAACTCCCTGGGCTGCCCTCGGGTAGGAGTCCTGACTCACTGGCACTGTGGAGGCTGGGAGGAACCTCCCCTGTCAGGCTGGAGGGTGAGGGACTGGAGTCCCTTTGGTGAGGGTTTATTTTGGGTGTGGGCAGTGTGGGAGCAGCCTGTGGTTAAAAAGGATGGGGATGAGCTGCTGGCCTGTGCAGTGGGTGCCCCACGGGATAAATAACCTGTTCTGCAGTCTCTGGGGGGGGTTATCCTGGGCCAGCAGCAGCTCTTGGCCCTGTCTGGCTCCAGCTGCTCAGGTGGGGAGGTTGGTGCTCTGTTCTCCATCCACAGCTGGCTGGGCTGTTGGGTTACACACACAGGCAGTGCCAGGACACAGGGAATGGCTTCCCACTGCCAGAGGGCAGGGACAGGTGGGAGATGGGGAAGGAATTCTTCCCTGTCAGGGTGGTGAGGCCCTGGCACAGGTTTCCCAGAGAAGCTGTGGCTGCCCCTGGATCCCTGGAAGTGTCCCAGGCCAGGCTGGACGGGGCTTGGAGCACCCTGGGCTGGTGGGAGGTGTCCCTGACCATGGCAGGGGTGGAATTAGGTGACTTTGAAGGTCCCTTCCCACCCAAACCATTCTGAGTCTCCATAAATACTGGTTTTGCTCTCTCTCAGAGAATTCCTGGCCACAGTCAGTGTAGGAAGGATGCACACAGGGGGGATGCTCATCCAGGGCTGTGTGTGGGAGGCTGGAGCTGCTGGGGCTGCACACCCCCAGATGCAGCAGCAGAGCTGTGCAGTGGGCTCTCCTGCAGGAGGAGGACCAGCTGCCTTATTTACAGTCACTCTTGTTTGCTCTGGAGAGCCAGTGGATTTGGGCACTGCACAGGAGGCTGGGCAGGGCTGTACATCCCAGGGGTGTGGAGCCTGGGCAGAATTCCTGTTGCCTGCTGGGTTTAAACCAGGGGCACCGTGTGTTTGCATCTTGTCAGACTCCAGAGCACCCACAGGCTCCCTGCTTTGGTTCCATCACTCATTTTTGGGTGCTGGTCACACTCACACTGCCTTTCCCTCCATACCTGACCATGCTCCCCGAGACCAAGGCTAAAGACAAGGAAAACTTCAAATGCAGTGTAATCCCTCACTCCTGATGGATAAATGTTTTGTTAGGAAAAGCAGCCATCAGCTGAAGTGTGGATTCCTAACCTGGATCCACGAGTTCTTGGTACAGTTAAAAGAAGCCAAGCAGTCCCAAGTTTCTGGGTTTCCTCGTTGTGGTCTCTCTAATAATCTCATTTTCACTGAGTAACATTTTGAGACTCTGTCTGGTGACTCCTCTTATTGTTTTGTTGCAGTCTCCTCCTGAGAAAGAATTCCCAAAGCATTGATAGTCACAGAGATCCATCAGCTGGAGATGCTGATGGGAGATGTGACCACAGGCAATAGGGGAGGACACTGTGGGTTCCTTTGGAGCCCCGTTGCCAGAGGTTCCTCTGCTCTGCAGTTGGATGCCAAAGGTGGCAAATCCAGAGTGCAGGAGGAACTGCCACGAGTGCCAAGGCCTGTCCCAGCTGGCCCAGAGCTTCCCACTCCTTCCCACGTCAGCTGCATGTGGCTCTCCCTGATGGAACTTTGGCTTTTGCTCAAGCCTTTGCCAAAGGATGAGACTGGGAATAGTTTGAGTTTGTCTTTCCCAAACTCTCTTATCAGGGGGTTCTGAGCCTTACAAGTGGCACTTAGTGGTGGAGGCCTGGGCAAGGGAAGGGAGACACCCTGGGTGTGAAATCAGAGGCTGGATCATGGAATGCTTTGGGTTGGAAGGGATCTCAAAGCCCATCTCTGTGCCCCGGGCAGGGACACCTCCCACTAGCCCAGGTTGCTCCAAGCCTTTCCAACCTGGCCTGGAGCCCTTCCCCACACCAGTCCAGCTCAAGCTAAGATGCAGCTGTTGCAAGAGCTTTGATAGTCCCAGAAGGGGTATAAACCTCATCTTTACTGCCTCACTTTCTAGAAATTCCAGTGGTAAGCAGAGGCAGTGCCTGAGCAGCAGAAGGAAACCTCTCTGCTGTCCCTGCCTTGAGTTACTGTGGCCTCAGGGCTTTGGGGCACAGCAGCCCTGGAGCACAGGCTGTGCCTGCAGGCAGGGGGAGGGCGGGCTGGGGCCCTCCAGGGTTGCTTACAGCTCACACAGGGCCACTGAACAGCCCCCAAGTGGTGCTTTTCCTTAAAAACCCAAAAAACAATAAAAGAAAACTGAGCAAACAGCAGGAAAACCCAGCAATAACTGAACCTTTTAAAGTTACCAGAGTAACTCTGGGGCAGAGACTGTTGTCCAGTGTCCTTACACAGAGATCTTTGATCCTGGGTCTCCAGGGAGGTGTGGTGACACCTCAGTGCAGAGTCACAGACTCACTGAGGTTGGAAAAGCCCTCCAGGATCACAGGGAGTCCCCCCTGTGCCCCATCCCCACCTTGTCCCTGAGTGCCACAGCCAGGCCTTCCTGGGACACCTCCAGGGCTGGGCACTCCAAACCTCCCTGGGCAGCCCCTGCCAAGGCCTCACCACCCTTTCCAGGGAGAAATTCCTCCTCCTGTCCAACCTGAGCCTCCCCTGGCACAGCTGGAGGCCGTTCCCTCTCCTCCTGTCCCTTGTTCCCTGGGAGCAGAGCCTGACCCCCCCGGCTCCCCCCTCCTGTCAGGGGGTTGCAGAGCCAGAAGGTCCCCCCTGAACCTCCTCTTGTCCAGGTGAAAGAGGAGCTGATGTCTAAAACCGACTCCAAAGCCCAACACTGCTTTACAGTGTGTTGGTGCCTGGAGCATACGGTTGATTCCTCCAATCCTCCTGGTAACAAACTTTCCAAAGGTATCATGTCCAGAATCACAAACTCCCCAGGAACCCTTGCAAAGAAGCTTTCATGCTCCAGGGTGTCATTTCCTAGGACTCAGCAGACCTTAACCTTTGTTATCAATGGAGCAGTTAGGATAGTTATTAATTATTTCATAAGAAAGCTCCATCTGTAAATCTACTTTCTCTTTCCAGGGAAAGCCCAGCACGAGGGCGGCGGGCAAGAGCTGGGACTTCTGGTTTTAATTAAGCTCTTAATGATCTCAGTTGCTACTTAGGTGTTAAAAACCATTTCTCCTACAAGGGATTTGTTACCTGCACAGTGTGGATGCACAAGATCCCCGAGCACACTCAGCATTTCAAGTGCCAACACGACTTTTCCTGTCAGGGATTTTCCCCCTCCAGCACAGAGCTCAGGGTTGGGTTTTCTGGGTGTTGATCCCAGTCCTGGGAGCTGGGACTGTGCTGAGACAGCACTTGGGGTGGAAGGTGTTGGAAACATAAGCTCGGAGAGGAGAGTTTATTTTGGGGAGGGGCAATAGCAGACCCCAGGCCAGGGGATCATTTGTGCCTGGAACACGGATTCCAGCTGGAATCCACCCGATTCCAGCTCTGTGGATACCTGTGGAAGTACCCCCAGCTTACACACACACTTACACACCTGTTACAAAGGACATTGTCTCCTCATCCTATTAAAAATAAACCCGAGGCCAAACAAACCCCAAGATTGCTTCTCAGTAAAACTTGAGTTGAACTCTGTTTTGGTTCTGCAGGGGCTTCATGTGTGGCTGACAGAGTTACAGATTGGATTATCCAGTAATAACCTCCATTATTGTTCCTCAGAGGAAACACATCAGTGTGGCCTTTCTGTGCCTGAAAGGGGCCTGTAAGATACACGGCCTCAAATGTTTTAGCAGGGCCTGGAGTGCCAGGATACAGGGAATGGCTTCCCAGTGCCAGAGGGCAGGGAGAGATGGGACATTGGGAAGGAATTCTTGGCTGTGAGGGTGGGGAGGCCCTGGCACAGGTTGCCCAGAGAAGCTGTGTCTGCCCCTGGATCCCTGGAAGTGTCCCAGGCCAGGTTGAACGGGGCTTGGAGCAACCTGGGCTGGTGGGAGGTGTCCCTGCCCATGGCAGGGGGTGGGATGGGATGAGATTTAAGGTCCCTTCCCACCCAAACCATTCCATGATTTCACAGTCAGGTTCACCATCGAACTCTGGGAGAAGGTGCTGTGGCTCTGGCTGAGAACTTCACCTTCCTCAGGAGGACTGACCCCGGGAGGGGACAGCTGAGTGGCCATCCAGGCAGCTCCCAGTGCTCCTCAGAGATGGGAATGTTCCCCAGAGCTCTGCCATGGGAATTTGGGTGTCAAGAGCTGTTGCTTGAACACACAGCTGAGAACAATACCTGCTGTTGCCAGAGCCTGTGGCACAAAGGTGGGCAGGGTGGAGACTTGAAATACGGAGTCATTTGGGCTGGAAAAGCCCTCAGAGATGGAGTCCAGCCGTTCCTGACCCCAAGGGCCACATCCACAGGGCTTTTAAATCCCTCCAGGAATGGGGACTCCACCCCTGCCCTGGGCAGCTGTGCCAGGGCTGGACAGCCTTTTCCAGGAAGGAATTGTTCCCAATATCCCATCTAAACCTCTCCTGAGGGAACTTGAGGCTGTTCCCTCTCCTCCTGTCCCTTGTTCCCTGGGAGCAGAGCCCAACCCCCCCCAGCTCCCCCCTCCTGTCAGGGGGTTGCAGAGCCAGAAGGTCCCCCCTGAGCCTCCTTTGCTCCAGGCTGAGCCCCCCCAGCTCCCTCAGCCCCTCCTGCTGCTCCAGCCCCTTCCCAGCTCCCTTCCCTGGTGAATCCAAGGATGAATTTGTGCACACTGGCTTTTCTTCCCCGAGCTGAGGATGGGCAGTGCTGGTTCAGGGTGTCTGCACTGCAGTCACTAATTACATACCCAGTGCAGTTGTGGCTCTGCTGCTGTCAGTCTGGGTTGGATGGGATGTGCTG
>NW_020885070.1:174748-363948 GCF_003945725.1 Corapipo altera | reverse complement strand
CCCCCTGAGAAATGGGTCTGGGGGCTTTTTGAGACCCTCTCTTCATCTATCTTCATCTTCTTCAGAGCACAAAGGGTACATAGTCACCTAATTCTTGACTCCGTTTTGTTATTCAGGCCCTGATATGCTGTTCCCTAAACAGTCTAGGCCTTGCCTTGACAAAAGACTAAACATTGCCACTGAATTCAGGGGTAGGTTTGATACGGGGAGCATAGAATGGGGTAAGAGGGTTAAGGAATGTGTAAACTAAGGGTGCTACAGGGAAAGGGATGTGAGGGTTGCTGCTTTTAAAGTCTACTTCCACTACTTATAAAACTTATAAGGCTTACAAATATTAGAAAAATAAAAAACCATTAGGAGCTTAAGGCATCACTGACACAGGACGATTGCGCGCAAAGTGACCGACCCCGTTCGGCTGCAGTTTCTGTCAAGGAGCACTCTTGTGCAATGATTCAGCCTTGTTCAGGTGCCATTTGAGAACGGAACGAAGATTACAGACTCCTGACTTGATGGACAGAAATCACTTTATTCCCCCATGACTCAGGGTTTTTATATCATTCACTTTTAGCTGGGAGTGGTTAAGCAAATTAAGACAGAACACAGCTGGAAGTCACACAGCCATCACTCTCTCAGTCTGGCCTGTTCACACACACAGCACATACATAGACCTTGGAGTTTCAAGGAACTCCTTTTCATGCCCACATATGGTAAGAATGCAAACAGAATAACTGAGCTCATTTCTGAGCAGTAAATCACAGCCTAGAGAAAACACAAGGTCATCTTAGACTTTTCTCAGGCCTTTCACTTCTTGTTTCTCATGCTGGTTGCTACAGTGCGCCATCATTGTACGCCAACTCATTGGCAGTGATGTAATGGAAGGAGAACAAAGAGTGGATAATTTGATTACCAAACTCCAGCTATATGAAGAAAGTATCTCTCCCTGCTATGGGTCTGTGTCTTGTCTGTGGAAAGACTGTCCAAGGATCTCCAGCAATTTAAGGAGGAGTACCAGCAACTTAAAGAAGTGTCCCATGGCCCTCCAGTATGAACCAGAGTCTCTGCTATTAGGAGCAAGTGCCTCCCTGCTCGAGAGAGAGGGGACGCACCACAAGGTAACCTGTAGTTTTATCTGTGTCTTATGTGAAAGAGGGGGGGTTGCCCGACCCTTAGAGAGGGGAGATTTTCTCGACCCTCAGTAATTAATTTGTCCATCAGTGCTCCAGGGAAATCGAGACCCTTACTTCCAACTAGTCTGTTAGCATCCCGTAAGGGGGGAACCCTTTACCAACAGATTTACAGGATCGGAGGGTGATTCAACTGCCCTTTTTGGGGGGACTCTGTCACAGCGTGGAGACCCCTCAGTGGGTCCTGCCAAAGTGTTATCCACCACTGGCAACTGCTAACACCTTAAAAAGGACTCACTCTTAACAGTTTATGGAATAACACTCTTTATTAATACAAATTGTGACAGGTTAATAAGGTTCATAGGTCATCAGTGATAGTGTCTGACTGCAAAAACATATGCCAAGCAATCTAATAATACTACAAAGCAAGCACAAACACGAACTCTAATACAAAGCAATCTATTAATATACTGTGATAAACTGAGAGAATGATTCGAGCTAATTAAGAGAAAACAGTGTAAGGTCAATATGACCTGGAGAGAGAAAAGAAAAACAAATTGTAAAACTTAATTGGGCCCCTATGAAAAGAAAAAAGACAAGTTACCTCCCTTTTACCTTGTGTAGGATTTATAGTGAGAGAATTTTGTTTAGTTAGCTAGATAATAGCACCTTTCTTAAAATTTATAACTTTGCATAGATAACAAGCAAACATCTGTTGAATGTATGACCTAACAATGTGTAATGTTTATACTTATGTATCTAACATGTTTATACTCATGTACCTAACAATGTGTAATGTTTATACTTATGTATAATGAATATTCATGTAGTAGCTGGAAATAAATGTAGAACAACTGTCTTCTTTGGGTGTGACAGGTGTTGGGAGTTGTTGAACCCCTCCCTGATCACCCAGCGCTGAATTTGCTTTTATCATATAATAAATTCTGATTGGAAATTGCCCGATTGGGTTTCTATTTGTCACATTGAGCAGACCCTGTGATTAAGTTAAGTTCCTTCTGCTGATTTTCTCTGGGTGAGCCCGGCTCCTCCTCCTCCTTCGTCCTTCGGCAATGAGGGCCGTGGGGGGGGCAAATACGGTAAAACACGGTGAAAAGGGAAAAAACAACTTAAAATTAACAATACCCCAACTTATAAATCAAATAAGATTGCACTGTTTTTACAGCAATAGGTGTTACGCATGCAGCGTGCTCATGGCATTCTCAAACGTTTTCTTCAAAAAGAGAAAGGGAGACTGACGAAAAATCCCTTGAAGTAAGATTAGAAATAATGCAACATCTGTGCTTAGCTCTTTTATATATTGCAGAAAGTTGTTAGGAATTTCCTATAGTTTGCGATTTTGCTTCTCTTACATGAAATTTGGCTGTTTCCCCCAGGGGCAGAGTGTGGGTAGAAGGTTTGCAGACGGAACGATGAGACAAAAGGGGATATAGTTCTGCCCCCTGCAGAAGTAGTTTTATTGCCTTTATGACAGAATATCATTGCTCTATAAGAAAGGTTGAAAATTTCCAAGATAATATCCTGTTCTTTCTTGCTGCATTTGTCTTTTACATGGAGAGTTATGCAGGATTTGCAGATTGCTGTTGGCGGCTATGCCATAAATTTCCTTTGAATTATGAAACTGATAAGAAGCGCACAGCCAATGACTACTTGAAAATGTGTGTGTGAATGATGGATGACTGAGGTGGCCACCTAAGAGTGTATGGAAAAAGACTGTGTGAAAGAGAAAAGCTACATGAATGTGTAACTGTGTAAACTTAAAAATACTTTCCGTCGGTGTCGAGATTTTAACAAGGTGTTAAGACTGAAGTTAAATAAGAGCTTCTTACAAAAATTTTGGTATTCTATTACAGCTTTGTATGAAATTTATGCAAGTTAAGTCTCAGGTGGAGTTTTTCCACTGCTGTTGTTCCTTAGCTGTGCGAGCTGCTCAGGAGACCACTAGTTTTAGAGCGAGTAAAAACCATAAGCCAGCAAACATTAGTGCAGACTGCAAGGTTAGCAGAGCCCGGAGCAAGGTGCACCACTATGCATCCAGGTGCCCGGGAACCATTCTTACAATTTGTGGAAAAGCTGCAAGACACTGTAGAGAAACAAGTTTTGTGACAGTTACAGTAGCTGCTGGTTACATAACTAGCTAGAGATAATGCAGGCTTGTGCCAGGGTGGGGTCCTTAGACCATCAAATAATTGCATTTGCATCTGCTATGGCAGTAGTGAGGGTCGTTTTGAGTTTTTCTGTGTTTTCCAGGATTTAAATCAGGAGTTGTCCATGTTGTTGCCTTGCTTGTTCAGCTCGTTGCAGGGGGGCCCTTGCAGACTGTCAAGGCCATCCTGCATGCCTTCTCAAAAACATCTGCAGTGTTGTGGATAGTGCGTCTTCAGGCCTCCTGGCTGGAGGCCAGAGCAGACCAGTTATGTTGATCAGTGTGACCAGAGCTGAAGTGTTGTTTTAAAGAGTCCTTATATATTGTCTTCAAACCCCTCCCATGCAACAGCTGGTAGCAATATTCATTGTAAAAGGGCTAGTCTCTCCTCCTTAAAACATGCCCTACCCATTGCAGCTGTGTTCTCAGCAAAATGGCCTCACTAATTGTGATTACTCCTTGTTTCATACCAGACATATTGCTTGCATAATTTGACTAGTGAATGTTTAGGGCTGTAGGAAGGCAACCTGTACTCTTTGTGATGCTCAAAGCTTGCTGTTAATTGTCCAAACAAACAAACAAACTTCTGTAGTCATTCTGTAGTCATTCCAAGGGTTAGGGTTGTGATGCTGATTACATTGAACCATCTCAGAATCCTTTAATTACCCCTGTCTTTGTGATAAAGAAAAAAATCTGTGAAATGAAAACTGTTGCATGATCTCAGAGGGCTTGGTGTAGTCATGGTTAGTCAAGCGTTGTTTGTACTCTAAAGAACTCCTTTACAGAGCATTGTTCCAGCAGGTTTCCTATGCTTCGATCCAGTGCAGCTTCATAGTTTTTCACCTCTTTTAGAGTTTTGAGAAAGGCACGCTGTGCTTGGCCAGAGGCCTCCTCTAAACTGATGGTCTTGTGGTCCCTGTGGGAGCTGAGGACAGAGCATAGCATGCAAATGCAGACCTTGTCCTTCTTGCAGTAGCATTCCAGCAATTTGCCGTGCTGGGGGCATTTCCTCTCAGCCAAAACCTGGGCACCACAGAGCTCCACCAGGACGTAGTTTTTCTGAGTGTTCTTTGTGCTGTGCTTGCTCAGGTGGGCTTGGCACAGAGAGGCCTTGCAGGTCAGGCAAGTCTTCTCGGCCGGATAGAGCTCCTGACAGGATCACCTCTGCTTGCTGCCCCAAACTTTCCTCCTTCTCTTTGCATTGCATTTTCTGCTTTTCCTTCCCTTGATGAACAGAAGCATCCAAAAGGTTCTCCACTATGTTGCGGAGATGGAGGTTGGGCTTCAGCTTCCCGGTGGGGCCTGTGAGGTAAAGGCAGAGTGGGCACTTGGAAGGGCCCAGCTGGCACAAACTGCCTAGCCTGTACACAAAAGAACTGTAGAGCCTGGGTGAAACAGTAGAACAGCATTAAATTGCATTGGAACGGTGGGAGGTGCTGTATAACAGCACGAGGATACTCGCCCAGTCTCCATCAACTGTTTTTGCATATTAGTGTGGCAAAGATGTTAGGATTCCCCATCATTGGATTGTGTTCCCGCAAAATTGGGAATGGCTGTGTAATAAGTTTTCTTCTTTTCATGGGCATGATTGCCAGTGTTAAAACTCTTCACACCATTGATCCTCAGAAAAACATGTGGGTTACTTGGGCAAATCAAACAGGTCAATTGTCCTTTTGTTTGTCTTTAGCATCTGCCTGAGATCCTTTTAGCACTTGTTTATTTGGCATGCCTTTTAGTTCAGTATACAAGTTGAACTTAGTGTTTACTGGTTGGGTTTCATCGTTGTGTGAGAGTGAAACAGTTATTTCTAATGCATCTGCCTGCCTTATAAAGGCTCTCAACACCTCTTTGCCCTGGGATCCCCAAGAGTTAGATTTAATGGGATCACTGTCTGTACCTAACGCAAGTGATAATGGGACTCAAACCTGTTTTATGTTGGAATTATTTCAATCTGGGTTAAGTGTTTATCAAAGCCACGACTTGTCCAGCTGGACTAATGTCACTTCACATACCCCAGGGTTTAATTACAAAAATACAGGAGACTATTGTGGTACTAATAATAGTGACAACCAAGGCCTTGAGGCATATGGAGCTGAAGTAAGGCCTTCCTCTCCGGGCATTTGGGTTAACAACACTGCACGCACTTTTCCACCAGGTGTGTTTCTTATTTATGGTGACACAGTATCAACTAGTCCTATAGACTCGTGGCTTCAATCTATTTTTGGTTCTATGTCTGAATGGGTTTTAAGTTTTGTTAAAGAAGGCCTACGATGGTTGTTGACAATTGTTGTAATTTTAGTAATAGTTCGTATTGCTTTTTCTTGTATTGTTAAACGTGTAAGTGCTATGACAGAGAAAGTATTGTTGGCCCAGAATAAAAACGGGGGAATTGTAGAGGATTGGCTAGCAGGACAAGGACATATGGATATGGCTAAAGCTATGGACGAGCTGTTAGAGTATAGAACACAGCTTGTCTAGGCCGATGAGAAAATCTGAGATGGCAAGGTTACAGTGCCCTTGTACATGCTAGTTGGCTGGTAAACAGGACGCTGTGATTAGCAAAACAAAAGCAACTGAGAGCCACCTGTGTCAGCAAAAGAAGAGAGTAAAGGCGGAATCAACATTTAAGCAAGAACCAATAATGAGCTTAGCTTTGCAATATGTATGAGCTAATTATAAAGCATATATTAAGCTGTTAGCAGTGATCAATAAACGAAGTTTGCTGATTCTCATACTGAACGTCTCTCTCTTCCCTCGTCGCGACATTTACACTACTCTCCTCTTCCGTTCCATTCCCCATAGCAGGTGCTTATGATTGTTTAGGGAACGTTTGTGGGGCATGTCAACTGTGTTCCATCTGGGCAGCTGCAGCTGCATTTTACCCTGTAATTCTTAGTCTCCTCTAATTTTTATCCCTATCAATCATTCTGCACTGTGTGACCATGGAGACGACATGAGGAGGTGGGATGGAAAACCCACCTCTGCCCTAGCAGCATGGGTACGTGAGTTGACAGGGAAAAACAACCACTGCAGGAAATTCTTCAAGGATAAATGCCGCTCCTGTTTCCAGTGGGCAAGTCCTCAGACAGAAGGGCTGATGTTACTTCCAATCCTCTTGAAGGGACCTCCAGGTCATATTTACAAGAAGTGAGTAATGAGTACCATGACCAGGACTAGAGGAGTCCTGCCTCCAGACAGGTGGAGGAAAGGGATAATCGTATCTATTGGACTGTGTGGATCTGATGGCCTGGCACATCAGACCCACAAGAGTATAAGACTTTAGTTGACACCGGCACACAATGTACCCTGATGCCATCAAGATACGTAGGGGCAGAATCCATCTCTATTTCTGGGGTGATGGGGGGGATCCCAACAGCTGGCTGTACTGGAAGTTGAAGTGAGCCTGACTGGGAACAAATGACAAAAACACCCCATTGCGACTGGCCCAGAGGCCCCATGTATCCTTGGCATAGATTACCTCAGGACAGGGTATTTCAAGGACCCAAAAGGGCATCGATGGGCTGCTGTGGAGACAGAGGACATTAGACAGCTGAATACCTTGCTGTTATAGGTTTACTTGTTCTAAAAAAACAGGCAGGGAATTTTTCTTTCCCCTGCATCGCTGTAAGGGGGGGATGTTGAACGGGGGAGGGTAGTTTTGCCTTGGGTGATTGACCCACACAAAAGAACTAACCAGCAGATCCACATTCCAAGCTGATGGCCCTCTGAAGACTGTGGGGAGGGGTGATGAGGTTTTTTTACTCTCTCCTCAGAAACGGGAGGCACTTCACTTTTGCCCTGATTGTAAGGAGCGTATGTGTTGGAGGGGTCCAAGGTTCGCTTTGTTTTCAGCTTGGTCATCTGGCTGTTTTCTGGCCCAGGATTGCCTCTGTTTTCCTGCACCCTGTTCTGCCCCAGCCCAGACCTGCTTGGGCTTCATTGGAGAGGCTTGACCCACCTGCAGAGGAACCTTTTGGGGAGGAGGTCGCCCTTTCCCTCCTCCGCTCCCATGTTGGCAGCGGCATGTGTCCATCGACGAAAGGGGAGAAATCCTGGCCACAGCCAGCTGCAGACAGTGTGAGTTTCGTGGGAAGAGACCTCTTTTTCCCCTTCCCCTTCTGGGGGGGGGAAGATCTCCATTTTCAGCTTCGCCCGCACACCAGGGCCCCACGTGGCAACCACCAGAGCCCAACAGCGCCCCCTGCTGACCAACACCAAGCAACTGCAGACTCTGCTCCTCCTGAGATCCAACATCTGATCGTGGTTAGAATTGTGCCAAAAGGTGGAAAGTACTGAACTGTTCCCTTTTTGAAGGGGGTTTTTGGGTACGAGATTATTGTTTGGTTGGTTTTGTGTTCTTTTGTTGTTCTGCCAATACACATATATCCTTTAATAAAGGGCTGTTATTTTTTCTTTCACCATACTTCCTCAATTGGAGCCTCTTAATTTCGGATTTACAATTGCTTAGAGGGAGGAGTTTGGTCTTCCTCATAACTCATCCTCCTTAGCAAAACACTTCAGTCTCATTAAACTGAGACACTTGCCTGGTCTCTCAGAGGACCCTTCTGCTGTGGGACTGATGAGGGTCGAAGAACAACAGGTATTGATCGCTACCACAACAGTGCAACAGTGTGCTGTCAACAATACCACACCAACTGGGAGTCCATGACCTCCATCCATGAGATGATTTGTGAACTGGAGAGCCAGGGAGCGGTCAGCAAGACTCGCTCACCCTTTAATAGTCCCATATGGTCAGTGCATAAGTCCAATGAAGAGTAGAGACTGACAGTGGCCTATTGTGGCCTGAATGAAGCCACACCACCACTGAGTGCTGCTGTGCAGGACATGCTGGAACTTCAATAGGAACTGGAGTCCAAGGCAGCAAAGTGGTGCCACCACTGACATTGCTAATGCGGTTTTCTCCATTCCTTTGGTGGCAGAGTGCAGGCCACAGTTTGCTTTCACCTGGAGGGGCATCCAGTACACCTGGAACTGACTGCCCCAGGGGTGAAAGCACAGCCCCACTATTTGCCACAGATGCATCAAGGCTGCACTGGAAAAGGGGGAGGGGGAGGAGAGGAGGGAGGGAGTGAGCAGCTTGTGATTTGGGTGTTTCAGTGGGAACACTAAATTGGGGTATACCATTCCTAAGCCACGACACCAATAATAATCAATTATAAAGCTGATGGGATTCAGAATAAATTTTTGAATTTTTGATTTAACAAATCTAGCAAAATGGTTACAAATATATATCAGTTTTTACATTTGAAGCTTCTTTTATGAAGTAAAATTATCTGAATCCAGGGCTCAGCTAAATCTTTGTAGGTTGAAGGGATGTGCTGGGCTGCATAATGAATAAGCTTAAAATTGCTGTCTTGAGTTCTTGTCTGCAATCCATCTGTAGATTGCTGCTGAATTTGTTGATGAACCACATGGGGAACAGAAGAAACCACAGGGATTGGCAATTCATGGCTACAGATTAAAAAATCAAATATACTCAAGTAAATACTTTAGCATGTTTAGGAAGATCAAATAAAGATGCAGAAACAGATAGTTTGTTTTACTCAGACTGAATTCTTACCTATAAAAATCATGAGATCTCCATTTAGATCTATGAAGAGGACATATAAGTTGTTCTCTGTTTCTTCTGCATTCTTCTGCCCCTGGAATACAGAAACAGGAAAATACATATTTCCGTTTTACAGTGCATAAAAAGAATAATGCCATATTCAGGTTTTAACTTTTACTGAAGAATGTCAGTATCAGAATTAATACCTCTGAACTGACCCATTTGCAGAAGCCTGGTAAATATGTGCATTTAAACATTTTTGCATGCTGAAACACTTCAGCTTAGCACAATTAATATTAAAAGTTATGTATTGAAATGTAGGGTTTTTTGTATCTCAAACACATGCAACACTTCTTCACAGGTATTAAAAAATGGGAGACGAAACTTTTTTTTGTTAAAGTAAACTATTTATATGCTTTATTTAATGCAGTACATAAAATTATACTCCATAATTCATGATATAATCCTAGCAGATTACTTTCACACATTCTAATGACAAGTCACAAAGGGGCAAATGTCCATTCCTAACCTTGCTCTAATTGGACATGATCCTCTCACTCAGGTAAGAGGCTCAAACCTTTAGCCCTGCAGTTCTTTCTCAAAGCATTCACAAATCAAGTTGTAATTTGATAACTGATAAGTAAGGCATATCAATAGTAGCTGAATGATACCAAACTCTCAAAGAGCTATCCATCACTTAAGAGCAGGTTTCTGTTTAACTTTTAAAACAAGAAACCCTAAAACACTGCCATAGGTTTACTTGTTCTAAAAAAACCAAGGGGGAATTGTTTTCTTTCCCCTGCATCGCTGTAAAAGAAAGATGAATGAGGGAGGGGGAGAGTGTTTGCCTAGGGTGATTGACACACACAAAGGAACTAGCTAGCAGACCCACATTCCAGTCGCTTTGTTTTCAGCCGGGTCATCTGGCTGCTTCTGGACCTGGTTCACCTCCATTCTCCTGTGCCCTGTTCTGCCCCCAGCCCGGACTTGCTCGGATTTCATCAGAGAGGCTTGACCTGTCTGCAAAGGAACCTTTGGGGGAGTCCCGGCCGGAGCCAGCCACCGACAGTGTGCGTTCACGGGAAGAACCCCTTTTTCCCCCTTTTCCCCTTCCCCTTCTCGGTGGGGGGAGAGATCTCCATTTTGGCTTCTCCGGCACACTGGGGCCCTCATGTGGCGACCGCCAGAGCCCAACAGCACCCCCTGCTGGCCAACACAGAGCAACTGCAGGCTCTGCTCCTGCAGAGATCCAACAGCGCCCCCTGCTGATCATGGTTAGAATTGCGCCAAAAGGTGGAAAGTACCAAACTGTTTCCTTTTCAAAGGGGACTTTTGGGTACAGGATTATTGTTTAGTTATTTTTGTGTTCTTTTGTTGTTCTGCCAATACACATATATCCTTTAATAAAGGGCCATTTTTTTTTCTTTCTCCATACTTCCTCAATTGGAGCCTCTTCATTTTGGATTTACAATTGCTTAGAGGGAGGAGTTTGGTCTTCCTCATAACTCATCCTCCTTAGCAAAACATTTCAGTCTCATTAAACTGAGACAACCACACATACTGTTATACTTTCGCATATTTAGTCACCAGAACTTAACAAGACAAAGGTGACAACGTACATATTGACATGCAGTGGTGGCGTAATTTGTTTCTGCATCCACCTTCACACACAATAGGCTCTCTTCATCCAGCATGCCTAACAAGCAAATGAGGCACATCTGTTCTTCTTCATCCTTTATGCTATAAAAATAAATATTTGTGATTGTAAAAATGGCATATCAGAATTCAGAATAGGCTTTAACAGTGAAAAAGATTAATTTCCAGTGTGGAACAGTCACTTCTGAATAACTATATGCTATTCATGAATCATTTCCTCAGTAAAGGGGGGGCTGTGGACTCCCCCCGCGACTTCTGTAAGGTAAGGGAGGTGCAGTGGTGTAGCAGCCGTGGGCTGCACCACTGCCTGGATTAGCTAGGGGTTTTTTTGGATTGGCTTGGTATGGCCAAAAGAGAAAGAGGACGCTCTCTAAGATCTCTCCTGTAGAGGAGGCCCTTGCTTGAAGTCGTGGTGGTGCAAGGTATTGTGTCTTCATCCAGTAACCAAAAGGACCCGGGGTTGAAACCTGATCTCGTTAAACTTTTTTCTCTGTTGTTTTTCTCCTGCCTAATAGTTGTTATCATGGGCTATGTTGAATCGATAGAAGAGATTCCATCGGGACCTCCTACGTTTTTATTGTGGCATTGGTATCATCACTGAGAGTCGAAAAAGGAGTGTAGGTCATCAGAGAAAGCTCCGATAGAGATAGAGTTGCCAATAATACAAGGAGGTAAAAGGAGGCATCATGAAAGGTGCCCCACTATCCAGACCCATGTCAAAAGCTTGAGTGGCTGTTGCCTAAAAGAATCCATCGGGAGCCAAAAAATTACTCACCAGGCAATTATTATAGAGATAAGATAATAGAGCAGTTTTAATAGAAGGCCTTCCACCATGGGGGTACAGAGGCGTGTGCACGTGTCCAGGGGTTCCACAATTTAAGGTATTATCCCAACCAATTCCAGATCTATCCACCCCCCAGTTCTGCTCCCTGGCGCATCCCTCTGGAAATTGAGTTAGGGGCCCTGGGACCCCCTCTTCTTCATCTTCCTCTTCTTCACAGCATGTCCAATCCTTGGAGCTCCTCCAAAGTTCTGGGTTTTGAAGGATGCTTTGACTATGATATATCTTGTTGTTCAAGTCAGGGTGCAAATGTCCTTAAACAGAAGGAAGGCCTACCTTGAGGGAAGTCTAAACAAGCTAAGGAATTTAGAAAGTTAGATATGAAATGGGGTAATAGGGTTAGGTAAATGTGTAAACTACTGCGCTAAAGGGTGAGCTAACTACAGCTACTTCTAAAATCTACATAAAGCTAAAAATCAAAAAAATCCATAGGCATCAGGTGAGAATAGAAATCTGCTAGTCGCTCTGAATATGCGGGGGGGGGGACGACTTCAAACGCTGCCACGGGACCAACGGGACCAGCAGCCGCTGGCCGCCCCACGCCGGATCTCTTCAATGCTGTGAGTGAAGCGGGCACCGCTGGCGCTGACTCCGCTGCCCCTGACCGCTCCGCAGCTGGGGGCGAGGCACCTGCGGCGAGTGGAGACAGAGCTGGGGTTGTTACAAACGCCGCCGCTGCTCCTGCTGCGACTAGCGGGGGTGTGGCCAGGGCTCCAGAGGCTGCCGCCACTTCTGTTCCGAAAGGGGGGGTGGCAGACGCTCCAGGGGAAGCCGCCACTTCTGCGGCGAGCGGCAAAACTGTTGCTACTTCGATTACTTCGGTTGCTGGGGAACGAAAGGGGGTCTCCGCTGTTATAGAGGGGGATAGCCCCGACTCTGGGGTTTTTGTGGCTTCCGCAATTCCGAAAGGAAACGCGACCTTTCCAACCACTCCCCCCCGGCACCTACTGTTTTCACCATGGCAGAAAATGCTGCAAGCGTATTTTCCACCCTAGTGGGGGGGCAGTGACAGGGAGCTTTAGAGCCCCAGGTGCCGAAGGGGAGCTTGGTTCCGGATGCACGCAGCCATCGTGGGCGGAACCGCTGATTTCGTGAGCCGCCGGCTCACGAAAGTCTCGGGCACTCTCCGACTGCTGCTCGGAATCCTGCCCAGGAACATGGGAAGGTTAACGGTTGCTTGTAAATGGAGAAGCCCTAAAAATGAAATATCAGGCTCTGTCCCGGAGAGGGAAGCGGCGGGAGGCGTGGCCCGGTCCTAGACATCCCGAGCCCCCGGTCCCGGGCCACTCCTGCGGCCCTTGGCACCGCCCTACCTACGTAAACTCCCTGCTCGCAATGGTTGCCGTAGCAACAGAGTGCAGAGAGAGCCGAAAAGAGGGAAAGATACATTTTGTGACAGGGAAAAGGGTTCCCGAAGGGAGCCCGCCGGGAATGGACCATCACCCCGCCCCTGTGGAGAACTGCAGGGGGGCGTGGGAGGCCGGGCACCGCTCCAGCCCCTCCTCCCCCCTCCCGATGGACTGGCTAAGATGAAAAGGGGGGGGAGGAAGTCTGCTTGTTTACTGCTGTATTGGAGGGAACAAAACCTCTGTTTTGTTCTGTTCTCAATGTGAACTAACAATGTATTAGAATGTGACTTTGCAGAAAAGCAGACAGACCTGGAAGATGTGCCACCAGAAAACTCAAGCTGAGAGTCATATGGATGAAAACAATTTTGTGCAGAAGTGAACGAGTAACAGAACATGCCTTAACAACTGCAAGTGAGATACACCAAGACAAGAAGCCTTACCATCTGATACACCAAGACAAAAGGTTTTGGACTGTAACAAGAATTCCTGAGATGGGTCAGGAGGAAGTAAACAACGAAGACCAATTTGTGGGAAAGCTTCTGTCATGGTTAAGAACTGTTGTAAAACAAACTACCAGCTTTCAAAGGAACTTCTAACAGAATGAATGGCTTTAGATCAGCCTGTGGCCTCCAGAGGTGGTATATACAAGAATCATATGCTAATTTGAGTAACACAGTCAAAACACCAGACAGTGCAATGACTATTGTATTTTTATTTTTGCTAGCTTCTGTTCTTTGTTGCTTTTAGGTTTCTTTTATTGTTAGTGTAATTGCTAGACTACTGCCTCTTTCTAACAGGTCCAAGTGGGACCAAGTTTTCTCCTTTTGCATGTGTTCCATAAGAAGGTGATATGGCAGCAGAATAGAAAGCTCATATTGTTTTGCTACATTTATTCTTTTGAAGTTTGCAATGTTCATATTTGCATATATTCTGTCCCATCACTTTAACAGCATTTTGCGAGCACAGTTTGGAATATCTGTGTCTCCTCTGAATACTGCAGCTTGTGGAAGAGATTCCTCCCTGGGATGGATTGGTTTGGTGGGGAAATCCACATAGGATTTCGTGTGATTGTGAGATCAAAGTTATCTACCTTATGCCTCTAAAATGCTTTGTCATCCAGTGTCATCTAGGAGTGTGTGAACACTGAGCTTCACAGAAGAAGAGTCCTGTGTTATGAGGCAAAGGGGGTAAGCAGGTGGCTGCAGCACTGCAAATGAAGGACTGGTTCTGTGGACCCTCCCATGGGACCATGAGACCTATCTCACATTTTGCCTGCAATCTTTGAGACAAACTGGTAACATCATTAGTGGGATAATATGTTTAGATTGTTTTAAATTATTTGTTTAGACTGTTCCTAGCTTTATTGTAGTACTGCTGTTTTGTTAGTGTTCATATACTGATGCCTCAGAGCTTTTTTTTTATTTTTAAATTTTTATAGATTTTAGAAGTAGTTGTGTAATAAATGTAGATTTTAATGTAGCTGTATTATATCCCTTACCCTGTAACATAATGTTTACATATACCCAACCCTACTACCCCATTTCATATCAATCCCTCTAAAATTCTGTTAGCGTGTTTAGTCTTCTTTTCAAGGTAGAATTGTAGAAAAACACCTTAAGACCTGGACCAGAAGATATCACACAGACACAGCGACCTTCAAGCCCAGAACTTTTGAGGAACTCCAAGGACTGTATGTGCTGTGAAGAAGATGAAGATGAGGAAGAAGGGGTCCCAAACGCCCCCGGACCCAATTCCTGAAGGGGCGTGTGGGGGGGCAGAATGGGGCAGAACTGGGGGTGGACAAATCTGGGATTAGATGGACCTTATTATAAATTCATAGAACCACTGTCTGGGCTGGTGCGCGTGGTATGTATTCCTCTGGGCCTATGGACTCATTAAAGAACCTGCTCTCTTATACACTAAATTGACCTGGAGTCTTTTTCCGCGGTCTTTCAGGCAACAATATACATATAGGCACATATACATGGGTGCACCAAACCATATACATGAGGATGCTTTCATGCATGGAGGCAAAAGGTTCCTGCATGGCCACTCCATGAGGTAAAGATGATTGACTGCAGTCTGGGGCAGACTGGTAGGATAAGACCACAGTCCTGATAAGGCCTGAAATCTGTCCAGACAATGCAAGCTCTCTGTGATGAGCTACTGACAGTGCCAGGGTGCTGTTTGGTGTTGCATCAAACTCCAGATGCAGCCTGCTTCTGGTAAGCTCCTAACTGGCCTATAGATTTGCGACTGTACACTTAATCACTTTATGTTATAAAAACTCAGTTCCTCTCACACAGTCAAGATGCAGGAATTCCAAGATTTGGAGTTCCTTTGAGATTGTCATCGAACAGAGAGTCACACTTCATTAGCTCTCAAAACACAAATAAACAGGGTTTGCCAAGAAGCATCTATGATGTGGGTTCAGGCCTTGCCTATGGCCTTTCTAAATATTCGCATACAACCAAGGTGGAGAAACAACATAATCCCTATATTCATGTAAGGGAAAATTGATTTACAAAATTGTTTAATGGTTTAGACTCTGCTTTGCAGGAACTGCAGAGATTTGTCGCATCATCTAGACCCATGGGACTGGACACTCCTGTTCACCTGTTCCAGCCCAGAGACTGAGCCTATGCTAAGTGATGGGACTGAGACCCCTGCAAGCTAAATGGAAAGAACTATTTCAAGTTCTGATGACCATCTCCATTGTGGTCAGAGTTGCTGGCAAAGGACCCTGGATTCACTACCCAGAGGGAAGAAAGCCTCTGTTCCAGAGACTGCAAAAGAGACTGTTACTAAAACAACAGGGATTGTTAAAGTGTTGTTTAAACTGTTTTCTTCTGTGTGTATTACCTAATCCTACCAGTAACTATGGATTGGAAATTTACATTTGGCTTTAGTAAAAATGTATCAAATATTCTTCATGACAGTGAGTGCTGGATTTGCACTATGGATTTGGCTGAAATTTGGCAACAAGCCAATTCTACACTGGGCAATTCCTGAAGATGGCTCATTAGGTTAATGGAGATCTATAAACTTACTTCATGGTTACCAAATCTGGACCTGGATAAAGCAACTATTCATGTTAGTTGCATGTATAGATTGTTAGATCTGCATAATAGCTTATTGTATGATTTGTGTTGTAGGTGTCAGTCACCTTGGTGGTATGATGTTAAGTATAGGTGGTAGAGGCTAGACAAGATAAAGTTCTTGTCATACTTCTAAAAGGGGGGACTGATGCCTCTGGAGTTTTTTGATTTTTAGCTTTTTGTAGATTTTAAAGTAGCTGTGTAGTAAATGTAGATTTTAATGTAGCTGTATAATTTGTCACCCTTTAGCACAGTAGTTTACACATATCCAACCCTATTACCCCATTTCAAACTTTCTAAATTCCTTTAGCTTGTTTAGTCTTCTCTCAAGACAGGCCTTCATTCTATTTAAGAACATTTGCACCCCAGGCCTCTGCAACAAAATACATCATAGACAAAGCAACCTTCAAGCCCTTAACCTTGGAAGAGCTCCAAGAACTGTACGTGCTGTGATGAAGAGGAAGATAAGGAAGAGGGAGTCTTAGGACCCCTGACTCAATTTCCAGAGGGGCATGCCAGGGGCAGAACTGGGGAGGATTTGGGGGGTGGATAATTCTAGGATTGGATGGACGATACCATAAATTGTGGAACCCCCTGGACGCAGGGTATGCGTCTCTGTACTCCCTGTGGTTGAAGGCCTTCATTAAAGAAACTGCTCTATATCTTATCTCTACTAATAATTGCCTGGTGAGTCTATTTTTTGGCTCCCTAGCAATCTTAAGGCATCGATGGTTTGATCGCTATAGGATGTCTAGTTCACTTGTTGCCTAAAATGGAAGAACTTTCTGGACAATAATATTATAGATGAAGTAACAGTGTAGGGGCCCAGACCCAGCTGTCAGCAAAAAAGAGCTTGATCAATTTGAACCATAAACCTTGAGCAACAAGAGCTGACAAGAATCTCGCGATTTGGACCTTCCTCACAAGACCTATTAAAGTACAACTATAAGGATTACTCTGGCTCCTGCAGCAAAATCAAAAAGGACTTTGAGATGATTCTATCAGACTATGTCTAAACCCCTTTAATCCCTTCCCTCTATGTAATCTTGGTTGAGAAAAAATTAACCTATTTGGTAACTGCAGTAAAACCTTGTGCAACTCCCTAATTAACATAGCTTGTCCTCCTCATTAACATGTCCAACCTCCAAGACCCTTAAATTGTGTTCTCGCGTTCAATAAAGTATTCCAGTTATACCCCATATTGGGATCGGTTAGTTTTTTGGACCGCCACTGAGCAGTCTTTAATTAAAGCGTTTTAAGGCACACTAAATACAGAAGTGTATGATACAGCATAGGAATCCTACAATTTTAAACCTCCAATTAATTATCATATCTAATGGATACATCCAACCCAAAAATTGTCTGCCCCCAGAACCTCCCTCAGGTCCACCCCTCGGCACGCCTTCCCGGAATTGAGTCGGAGATCTCAAGATCCTTTTCTTCTTCACCATCATCACTGTCAGTGTCACATGCCTTCTTTGGAGCTTCTCCAAGGTCTCTGGTCCTTCTAGGTTGCTTTGTCTACCATCATATCTTTCTAGGTACATGTCCCAAACAAGATGTACTCACTAAAATCTTTTCCTTGAAAAGAACATTAAACAAAACTGGAAGAATTTTGAGAATTTGATATGAAGCGTGAGAAAGGAGTTTAGTAAGTGTTAACTGCTATATTAAAGTGTTAGAAACTATACAGATATATTAAAAATCTTTATGCTTGTTATAGGTTATAATCTGAGAGCAGAATTTTCTCTTTCCCTGCTTCCCCGTAAGAAAAACTGAGTGAGTGGGGGGAAGGGAGGTCATTAGCTTTACAAAGGATGTAGCTTGCTAGCCTGCATTCCTCACTAATGGGACATTCAGAGAAGCTGGGGGGAGCTGGCCGCGCCGACTGAGGAGAGAGAGAGACCGCAGAGTTTCTCTTTGGAGGACAGAGACGAGGTCTGTGTTCGGAGCATTTTGGAGAGAGGACCTGGAAGCCTGTTTGTCTGGTTTTCCCGTCCTGGGCAGCCCTGACTGCTGGCTCCAACTGGCCTGGGAGCTCTTTTGTCTCCAGCCCGGACCTGCTGTGTTTTTCATCGGAGAGTCTCTGTGCTTGCTAGAAGAAGAGAGGAGAGTTTTTGGAACACCGTCATCTAAGAACAGCGGTGAGTCCCGTGGGAGTGGACTGTTTCCTTTTCTTTTTTTTTTTTCCTCCCACTGAGGGAAGGGGCCCCGTTTCCTCCTCGGCTCCTCCCGCAGCCCGGGACCGCTCCCTGCCGGCCATGACAGGGTACTGCAGGCTCTACACCTTCATCGATCGAACAATGCCCCCTGCAGGCAGTGACAGAGTACTGCAGGCCCAACACCTCTAGCGATCCAACAGCGCCCCCTGCAGGCCATGATTAGGACTGTGCTAAAGGACAGAGAAGTACTCCTTCAGACTTTTTGTTTTCCTAGGACTACTGTCTATTTTTTTTGTGTTCTGTTACTGTTTTTGCCAACATACATATATCTTTTAATAAAGGGTTTTTATTTCTTCTGGTTTTTTCCACACTTCCTCGATTAAAACCCCTTAATTTTGAATTTACAATTGCTGAGAGAGAGAAGTTTGGTCTATCTCATAAGTCATCCTCTTTAGCAAACATTCCAGTTTCCTCAGACTGTGATATCATGGCGCATACTGTCTTTGGAGTTTCTCCAAGGTTCCAGGCTCGAAGGTTGCTTTGATTATGATGGTATCTTGTTGTTCAGGCCTGGGGTGCAAATGTTCTTAAACAGAATGAAGGCCTGCCTTGAAAGGAGTCTAAACAAACTTTAAGAATTTAGAAAATTTGATATGAAATAGGGTAATAGGGTTGGGTAAGTGTAAACTACAATTCTAAAGTGTGACAGACTATATAATTATACTAAAAATCTACATTTTCTACACAGCTACTTTAAAATCTACAAAAAGCTAAAAATCCTAAAAATCCAAAGGCATCACAGTCACAAGCATTTCTCCAAAGGAGCACAAAGTTATTACAACAACAGAAAAAAAAAAGAGATATTCTGTTTCTTTATTTGTCAACATTTGTACAAGTGCTGTATTTGAACAAGTGTACACAAATAAACAAGTTTCTAAAAACTTTCCAAAGTTAATATATGCTTCAATCTTGCAGATGATCACTTACATTTCTAGAGTTTGTTTCCCAAATTCATAGAGTCAAAAAAAGTCTTTTCACAATTCTACTTAACATTTTTCAAACAGAAGGCATAAAGTAAATAATGCCCACTTGGTATGACTGTGACTCATGCTTGACTCTTAATTATTTGCAAATACAGAGTTAATGTGGCTTGAAATGAAAGCAGCTTCAAATAAAAAGAATGTAGGTGATTCTAAACCTTGAAAATTAGAAAAAACTATAGAATAAAGTTTTTAATTCCTTTAGGAAAATACTAACCTGTTTTCTGAACTAGACGTAGAAATGCTAGATGATGACAATGTATGAGAATTTGACATGCGTGAGACAAACTTTTGTATGGTGTTGCGAGATGAAGCTTTGATCCTTGAGCTACGCCTACTGCGATATTTCTGGAACAAACTCTCAACCTAACATTAGAAAAAGATAGCAACAGTCATATTTATGCTATGAATAACTTGTATTTAAAAGGTAGTATTATTGAAGCTTAACTACCACTAAGAAAGATCTAGTCATCTTCAGAATAACACATTAGCAGTAGCAGGAGTTTCAGAAGCCTTACTAATAGAGCACAAGAACCTTTACAACAAAAACCTACCTGCTTATTAAAAATAGCTTTAAATATACACAGTTCCTTCTGAAGATACTTGTTCAGTTTACCTTTCAGCTAATCAGTGAGACAAATTTGAGTAGACAATCCAAGACTTGACTTGCTTGCTAAACTACAGCTCTCTAGTAATTCTTTTTGTTATGCCTTTTATTTGCAAATTTTTTTCTATGTGCAGAGCCAAATTAAAGATATAATTAAAAACATATATTCTTGCTGCTTTGAAATGCAGTAGTTCCCAGCATTTTTAAGATAATGCCCTAAAGACTTTTACCTGGAGTGTATTTTAGGTCTACCATTAGATCTATTAGAAATCTATTACCTCAAAGTTCTTCAGTGTCTTTCTCCAGAGCATTGGGTCTGAGGGTTCAAACTGAAAAACTCACAACATAACAAACAGCAAATGAATACAAAACATCCCATGGCCACAGCTACAGGTCTGCAAAGAAAAGTATATGCAAAGCTCTACTGAATTGATTTTATATAGATCATTAAGTGCATCATGGAGACATATACTAGTCTGTCATCTGTGTATGTGCCCCCATTAAAAAAAATATTTCATATGCAGACATAAATATATTCTTGCATGGTCATACAGAAAATGAGAATCCCCAAAACATTCAGGAATGTAGGAAAAAATTCTTCCTTCAAATTTAAAAAGATGGCAAAAACTTGTGAAACAAAGAAACTGTAGCAACAAGGAAGGATTTATTCAGCGCGTGCTGGGTGATGCCTAATAGGAGCTGAGGAAAAAATACTCCGGAGCAGTTAATTGAGGATGAGAAAAGGGTTTAATTTGTGCCTAGGCATAAATATCACAAGACGCGCGCTGGCTGTGTTCAGGTGTTACAATTTATAATAATGTCTGTTCAATCCGAAGTGTTTCTACCCCTGGTCTTCCTCCAGCCCACCCCCTGGGAATTGGGTCTGGGGTGCATTTCGGGACCACCTCTTCATCACCTTCATCATCCTCAGAGCACAAAGGGTACACTGTCACCCAGTTCTTGACTGTACTCTTGCAGTTCAGGCCAGGATGAATGTCCTCAAACAGAAGAGGCCTGCCTTGACAAAAGACTAAACATTTTCTACTGGAATTCAGGGGTAGAATTGATATGGGGAACATAGAATGGGGTGATGGGGTAGAGGAATGTATAAACTATTGTGCTAAAGGGTGAGGGAATAAGGGTTGCTGCTTCTAAAATCTACTTCTACTACTTAACTACTTATAAAGCTTATAAAATTAGAAAAATCAAAAAAAATCTATAAGGGTCTTTAAGGCATCATGGGTCTTATCTCACACCGAGCTCCTGGGGAGAAAAGACCCCTTGGGTTTAAATTTCATGCATTTTATAGTTCTACAAAATCCTACCCTTTCAGGTCAGTTTAATATATTCATTTTTGCCTAAAAAGGTTTCTTTTCTCCAAAAAGGGGCTTTCCCCTCCTTCCAATTGGCTGTGAGGCATTCCCTGTCAAAAATGATGGATCTTCCTTTGTTCTTAGCCCATGGAGAGAAAAAAAGAAAAAAACCCCCTGTGTTCAAAATTGGCCAAATGGCCCAAAAAGGTTTTCATGTTTGGGAACTTTATATTTCCCTTATCCCAGCCGCAAAAGGGGCCCTGGCACCAGGCCCAATTGGGAACTGGATACCTTACAACTTTGCGATATGCCTATAATTTTGTTTGTAATAAAAAAACGTATTTTTTTTCTCATAGGAATATATATGGAAAAGCAGACAATTATAACACCAGTTTTCTTTTGACTTTTGCCAACTTTTATTTTTTCAAAATCAGCTGAAGCTATTGTTACACTTCATACTAAAAGAAATTTATGCATATAATCATCATATACCCATAACATGACAGCAACTTCTGTCATGCTTCTGTTTACTCAAAAACCTTAATGTTCCCCAATGCAGCATCAAAGTATTATGCAAGTCTCTGAAAAACACCTCACAATGGGTAATAATGAAATTATCACACCATTAAAGTGTGTCATTGTTATAGTGTCTCTTCCTTTTTCATTAGCTACTGGTGAATTTTTTCACAGCAACCGCTTGGCTGGGGTGGGGATGAGTCTTTCAGGTTTTGATGTTTGCTCAGCTTAGACCTTAATGACTGCCTTGATATGCTAAACGACTCCTCTCGGCAAGAAGCAGGACTCTTTTGTTTCCCTCTACCCGAGGCCAGGGGTGGGGGGCAGGGAGAACTCAGGTTTGGGGGGGTTTTTCCCTCGAGGGGAGGGACTGGGTTTCGGGGCGGAACTCGGGGGCGTGGGTTAGGGGGAAGAGGAAAGCTCCAGGGAGTCCGGCTTATTTTTGCTCTCGGCGAGGTCACCTGCTGCCTTTGACCCCGGCTCGCCTCTGTTCCCTCACGACCTGTTCTGCTCACTGCCCGGACTGCCTGGGATTTCATCGGAGAAGCAAGTGCCACTGTGGAGGAATTTCTGAGGGGGAAAAGCTGCTTTACTTCCCTCCTCCTCCTCCTCTTTCCGTGCTGTGGGAAGCTTGTGTCCATTGACAAGGAAGAGGAGTTTCCAGCCACACACAGCCTTTGACAGCGTCAGTCCACAGGAAGATTACCCTCCCCCCTTCTCCTTTCCCCTTAGATGGGGGGTCTCGGTCCGGCTGCCTCCCGCGCGCCAGGTCCCTCGCGGCGGCCACCAGAGATCCAACATCGCCCCCTGCTGGTCGTAGTTAGAACTGCGCCGAAAGGCGAAAAGAACTGTTTTTGGTGGGAATTTAGGTGCAGGATTGTTGTTTGTTTTTTCTTTTGTTGTGTTACCTATACGCATATATTCTTTAATAGAGGGCTGTTATTTTTTTTCTTTCTCCACATTTCCTCGACTGGAGCCTCTTAATTTCGGATTTACAGTTGCTTAGAGGGAGGAGCTTGGTCTTCCTCATAAGCAAACACTTCTGTCTCCTTAAACTGAGACAGCCATGCACTTGTCATTTATATATCCCATTAATAGAGGAAATATAGCATTTCAGAGTGAGAAACTAGGAAAATGAAGTGGCCAAATTATAGTCAAAAATACTTATGATCTATAATAAGGAACCACTTCTAGGAATGAGAAATATACAGAACATAAGTATTTCCTAGAGGTTGCTTTTTTTAAGATAAACTCTAGATAAAACTAATACTTGCTACATGTTTGAAAAAATGCAAACTGATCATTATATTGCATGAGCACAAATTACATCTCTTAAATATTACTTTATAGAACCGTTAGCAAGGGTTGGCAACTAACTTGATCTAATTTAATTTTGTACAGTTTTCCAAGATTAACTATAAATTAATAAAAGCTACAAATAACACAGAAATGTTCTCTACCTGAGGCCCAATAAACACTCCGTATTTATTATCAGGACTGTCTCCTCCAATTAAGAAAGAATTTGGTCCTATTTGCTGCAGCAGGTACAGTCTGCTCCAGTGTGGGTTTCCCTCTCCACGGACTGCAGGTCTCCAGCAGGACCCTGCTCCATCTTGGGCCTCCCATGGGGTCACAGCCTCCTTCATGTATCCACCTGCTCCATCATGGGCTTCTCCATGGACTGCAGGTGGGTCTCTGCACCCCGATGGTCCTCCATGGTGTATTAGGGAGGGGTTCGGATCATACTGAAGCCTGAAAACCATGACACCATTGAAAGCTCAACAAGACTGATATTTATTACCTAGAGGTGGCCAACAAAACGAACAAACCCAAAAGAGAGGAGAGTAATAAGCCCCCAGCATGACCTTCCCAGTCACACAACTGTTGCCCATAAAGTTATCTTACCGACCTAGAAATGCCTATAATTACCAGTAGTAGAAACTGCATCCTTGGAAAGTCAGTAAGCTCACAAATTGGCAGGCATCTCTGCCAAAAGGTAACGTTGTCCTTGATGCGAAGCTAGCTTGCTTCCAAAGAAGAGCTAACCACTTTTAAACAATTAAGTGACTGACCTCTGTCTAGGCAGGTGTGGCCAGCACGCCCCGCCAGAGGTGGTCAGTCCCACCCCCTTGGTTATGTAAGTGCATCTCTTCAGCGCATGCGTAAGTACTTTGGCCACATGCGCAGTATGCTTTGGAGGTCTTTCCTAATTGAGTCTGGGGGTGTTAGTTCATCCTCTCCTCTTCAGTCTCTCCTTCAAGAGACCTTGGAGGACAATTAGCCAATCACAGAACACCAATTAAAACAGTTTATACAAGAAGTTCTCTCTACAAGGACAAAGTACCCGTTTATCAGTGCTTGTTTTCTCATAACTTGGCAGAGAAAGAGCAAAACTTTTACAGGTGTCTGGGCCAAACACAGACCAAAAGTATCAGCGTAATTAACCCCTGATTCACATGGGCTGCAGGGGGACAGCTTGCTCCACCATGGTCTTCACCACAGGCTACAGGGGCCACAGTTCCGGCGCCTGGAGCACCTCCTCCCCCTCCTTCTGCACTGACCTTGGTGTCTACATTGTTGTTCCCATGTTCTCACTCCGCTCTTCCCTGGTTGGAAATTTTCTTCTGCGCAACACTCTTCTGTTCTTAAATATGTTATCACAGAGGCGTTACTATCACTCCTGATTGACTCGACCTTGGCCAGCAGCAGGAAGTCCGTCCTGGAACTGGTTGGCATTGGCTCCACGGGACAGGGGAAGCTTCTAGCAGTTTCTAACAGAAGCCACCCCTGTAGTTCCCCCCCGCTACCAAAACCCAACCACAAAAACCCATTACAGGGGAGTGGGTGGAAAGGTTGGGGAGTGGTGTATCTGGATGGGGTCCAGTCAACAATCTTATCCCCAACAGATTATACCTACCTGGAGAACTGACATGCAGAACTATGGGGGGGGATGACACACAACATGGACACAACAAAAATAACGACAAAACCACAAACAAACAGAGCAAACCACAAAAAGCAAAAAAACCCCTCCTGGCATCTCTTTATGCAAATCAGGCTAAGAGAACACATGTCTTCACAACTGAGTACCTATATCTCTGAATTTATTTCCTACAAATAAAAAGTGAAAGTAGGTCTGGAAAAGTTTCTTTCCTGTGCAGTGACTGCGCACTGGAACAGATTGCCCAAAGAGGGTGTGGAGTCTCCCACACTGGAGATATTCCAGAACCACCTGGACACAGTCCTGTGCCATGTGCTCTAGGATGTCCTTGCTTGAGCAGGGAGGTTGGACCAGATGATCCCCTGTGGTCCATTCCAACCTGACCCATTCTGTGAATTAAGAAGAAAACACCTAAGAGCAGAAAACAAAATTCCACACATAAGAGAATTTTAACATGAGATACGCTGTGCATATCTCACTCAAGTGATACCCTGTCATAACCCCTTTATATCAGCATCTTGTCTACTCAGAAAAGATTAGATACCAATTCCCTCTTTAAGCAAAAGATTGCAGTATACAGTCAAATTAAAAATTACATCACAGCTTGCAATTTACAGGCACTGGAGATACCCTTTTTCTTCTAACACCCAGTGATTCAAATTCAACTGTCCTAGATGATGATGAAGAGCTACTAGGAGAAGGACTACGTCTTCCTTTCTGTATAGGTGAAGAAGCAGTCCCTTGTCCTTCAGCCCAAGGCTCTAGAGAGAGTTTGTTGATTTACAATCCATCTCTTTTCCCAGGGATAGGTTTCACCACCTTGCAGAAATTAAACCATGTGTTAGAATTACAAATTGATCATTTTACATTAAAGTAAAGCAATTTAATCAAAACTTGTTTTGCTAGCATTATAATTAGGCCATTATTTAGACATTCAAAACTTGCATATTCCCCAGGTTCTAATATTAATATCTAATAAAGGTTATCTTGTTAAGTTATACGCAAAAGCAAGAACCTTTTTTCCTGTCTATTTGTGCCACTTATGTTAGAGTTGTGGCAGAAGCTGATTTGATTGTCAAAGTGCTTCTCTAATTGTCATTCATGGTATCTCAGAGGACAGCAATTCTTCCATTTGGATATGAGGAGACAAAAGAATTGTCTACTTATTTAAGAGCTATAACCTTGGATCCATCTGTTACATACAGTTGATTAATACTAGGATTGCTATTTCTACAGCGCAATATGAATGTTTGCTACAAAGTAAAATTACCTTAAACCTGAAGACAATACAGTAAAATGAAGGTGTGCTGTGCTCTGTAAGAACCACAGCCAGCTTTTCTGCCTGCAATACTAATAAAACAGCTATACTGCATCTGGCATCTGAGCTAATCACTGTGCACAGTGCTGCACTACCTGAATAGACACATGCTCAAGAAGAGTGAGCACATACACTTCTAATACAGTATTTTGTTGCATATATACTGAACAAGATATGGAATATTTCAAGGCAACTTTCAACTGCCTGCTCATCAGACCTACATAATGCATGAGAAGAGTAAGGCCCCATGGAACTGAATTAAAAGCAGCCACACAACAGGCAGGAAGTTTTAGTTCTGCATTTCTCCATGTCCTTGACTCAAAGCTGGAGGGAAGCTCCAAGTAACACTTCAGATTAATGGAGCAGACCTCTCCTGGAAAGCTGCAGAGGTCTCTGATTTAGGTAAAAAAAATGCAAGGGGTTTTCCCTGCTCAGGGAAAGAGGAAAAAGAGACATCCAGCCTCAGTGCCATTCTACCAGATGATTTGGACTGCATCCACAACGTCAAAATGCTATTTTAAACTGAAGCATTTAACTCATCCAGCTGAAGCTGTTTCCAGAAATGAATTTCAGTTTCAGCAGGCTACAGGGATAAGAAAACAATGAGGAGATAGTAGATGAGGTGGTTTGAAACTGACTCCCTGCCAAGTCTCCAAACCTCACAACAAGAGCTCCCCCCCGCCAAAACCAAGGGAAAAGAAAAAAAACAAGAGAACCGAAATGAGAGAGAGGCAGTTAAAGCAATATATATAAATATATTTACACTTATATCACATTTATATAGTCATGGCTAGGCTTCGCAAATGAAGATTTGGGAAGGGCTCTACCCACATTTGTTACAAGCGCACTGGTGGCTAAAAAGGCCAATATGAGATAGGCATGTCCGGTTGCAAAAGGCACAGCAGAAAGACTCCTGAGGTGGTATATTCTGCAGGGCACGAATCCTTCTGAGTTGTCTTTTCTCCTTAAGAGTGATCCTGCGTGCATTCTCAAAGGAAGCAGCAGCATTATAGATGGTGTGTCTCCAGGCCTCCCGATTGGAGGCCAGAGTAGACCAGTTATGTTGATCAATATGGCCAAGGCTGAGATGTTGTTTCAGGGAGTCCTTGAATCTTCTCTTCAGGGCTCCTCTCTTGCAGCAGCCGGTGGCAAGTTCACCATAAAGCATGATCTTAGGGAGGCGGTGGTCCTTCATCCTGGAGATGTGTCCTGCCCAGCGCAACTGTGTTCTCAGCAACATGGCCTCAATACTTGTGATTGATGCTTGTTCTAGAACAGATGTATTAGTCACATAATCTGCCCAGTGGATGTTTAGGATTGTACGAAGGCAGTGTTGATGGAAGCGTTCTAGGAGTCACAGGTGGTGGTGGTAGATGACCCATGATTCAGATCCATATAAGAGAGTAGACAGCACTATGGCTCTGTAAACACTGATCTTTGTACTTTTCTTCAAGTGTTTATTTCGCCAAACTCTTTTATGAAGCTTTCCGAAGGCACTATATGCCTTGGCTAACCTGTTGTCTATCTCTCCATCAATCTTACCATCCGAGGAGATGAGGCTACCTGGGTAATTAAACTGCTGGACTGATTTGAGCACTGATTCACCAATGGTGATATGGGGATGATGGAAGACTTCCTGAGGTGCCAGTTGATAGACAACTTCTGTCTTTTTTAAGCTGACTTCCACCTCAAAGAACTCAGCAGTGTCCGTGAAGTAGGATGTTAAACGCTGCACAGTTGCTTCTGTGTGGGCATCAAGGGCGACGTCATCAGCATAAAGCAGCTCCCAGACAAGATGGTTTAAGGTCTTAGTATGGGCCTTCAGTCGCCTTAGGTTGAAAAGGCTTCCATCAGTACGGTATCAAATGTAGATACCATCCTGATCATCGAGGTCTGCTGTGGTCCTTTGGAGCATCATGCTGAAAAAGACTGTGAATAGAGCTGGTGCGAGAATGCAGCCTTGTTTCCCACCATTAGTTATTAGAAAGGACTCAGTGCATTGCCATATCTGACTTGGCCGTGCTGATCCTCATGGAGTGAGATGATCATTTTGAGGAATTTGGGGGGACAACCTAAGCGTTCCAAAATCTACCATAGACCTTTTCTGCTCACAGTATCGAAAGCCTTGGTGAGGTCAACAAATGTATATACATTTATATACAATTGAAATATATGTACAATTCCAAAAGGAAAAGAGAAAGGGAAGGGGGAAGGGAAAAAAAAACAAACAAACCCCCCCAAAATAGATATACACACGATCAGAAACTCAGGATTTAGCAAACTAAAGAATTAGCAAAAGAATATCTTACTACTCTCTTATATGGATCTGAATCATGGATCATCTACCGCCACCACCTGCGTCTCCTAGAATGCTTCCATCAACGCTGTCTCCGTACAATCCTAAACATTCACTGGTCAGATTATGTGACTAATACATCTGTTCTAGAACAAGCAGCAATCACAGGTATTGAGGCCATGTTGCTGAGAACACAGCTGCGTTGTGCAGGGCACGTCTCAAGGATGAAAGATCACCGCCTCCCTAAGATCATACTTTATGGTGAACTTGCCACCGGCTGCCGCAAGAGAGGAGCCCCGAAGAGAAGATTCAAGGACTCCCTGAAGCAACATCTCAGCCTTGACCATATTGATCACCATAACTGGTCTACTCTGGCCTCCAATTGGGAGGCCTGGAGACACACCATCTATAACGCTGCTGATGCTTTCGAGAAAGTACGCAGGATCACTCTTGAGGAGAAAAGACAAAGCAGAAAGAATCATGCCTTGCAGAATATATCTCCTAAGGAGTCTTTCTGCTGTGCCTTTTGCAACCGGACATGCCTATCTCGTATTGGCCTTTTTAGCCACCAACGTGCTTGTAACAAACGTGGGCAGTGCCCTTCCCAAATCTTTGTTTGTGAAGCCTAACCATGATGATGATGATGATGATCTTACTACTCTCCTTGAGACAACAGAAAATTGTGCTGGAACGACCGCCCGCAACCTCCACCTCCCAAGGTCGGCAAGGCCTTACCAGGTCTCACTCCTCAACATGGCAGATCTTACAGCAGGGAACCCGCACCTCCAAAGTCACCGGAAGGAAAGAGCATGAAGACCTCTCTTCCTTTCTTCTTATACACCTGGTTTACGTAAAAATCGTAGGGAATACCGGGTAATCTGGTCACTTCCTTGGTTACAAACTGCTCACCAAGGAAGGCCCAGACTAAAACTACCACAGTAGCCTAGCAATTAGGCACTGCCCAACAGAAAAGAGACCTGCATTTACAACCTTGATCTAAGCACTGCTTGTTTTACTTTGTCACGATATTGAATGTTGTACCAGGGTGAATTTATGCTGATACTTTTGGTCTGTGTTTGACCCCAGCCACCTGCAGTAGTTTATATTCTCCCTGCCAAGTTCACTGATAAAACAGTGAATTCGTCCTTGGAGGGAGAACTTCTTTATAAACTGTTTTAATCGGTGTTCTGTGATTGGCTATTTGTCCTCCAAGGTCGCTTTGAGGAGGAGGAGGATGAAGTAAGCCCCCAGACTCAATTAAGAAGCCCCTAGAATCAATTAAGTAAAAGTTATTGAACCTCTTGAGAATTTTGTTGTTTCTTCCGCACCACCCAGAGTAAACCAAACTATCTTCCACTAAACCCACTGAGCAGGATGGGGCATTACACCTTCGTACTGATTACTGTAATGCTTTTCTTTCCTGGAAGGTCAAAATGAAAATTCATGTGCCTATGGACAAGTTACAGTTATCAGTTGCCAGTGCTTGCAAAAGTTTAAATGTAAAATGATAGTAATTGAGAATCTGGAACAACAAAAGTTGTATTAAAAAACCCCACAGAAACCTCAAGGAAAGTGGGCTGAACAGAAAAGAGTAACTTTAACCAACACTGTAACCAAAATGTATTTAAAATTTTTTTCAAGTAAGAATTGCTTTGTGTTATTCAAGGTATTGCTTTTTTGGTACACTTTAATTATTTTCAATGTTCTTATGACAGAAAGTTACCTACAGAAACCTTATTTCTGTTCTAGAAAAGCTGCCCCCAAACATTTGTTTACTGCATCAGATGATCTTAGCTTTAAATTAGCACTCCCATCAAGTGTTACACAGGTGCCACACTGACCAATGCAGCTACACTTACACATAACAAATTGCTATTAACAAGCATTATACTGAATATTAAATTGTTATGATTTTAACACAAGCATAAGTTTTCAGTTTGATCTATCTGAAATTTCTTTAAATGACTTCTGAGCCATTTATACAAAAGCTTTACCCAAAAAGGGTAATAGGAATAGTCTGGCATCCAAGGTTTAGCATGATGCCGTAAGGTCCATATGTTTTTTTCTTATTTTCCTAATTTTATAAACTTTATAAAAGTAGATTTTAGAAGCAGCAGCCCTTATTCCTCTACCCTTTAACCCAGTAGTTTACACATTCCCCTACCCCATCACCCCATTCCATGCTCCCATATCAATATCCCCTGAATTCCAGTAGAAAATGTTTAGTCTCTCTTTAAGAGTAGACCCTTTTGTTTAGAGAACACTTGTACCTTGGCCTAAACCGCAAGAGTACAGTCAAGAACTGGGTAAACGTGTGCCCCCTGTACCCCAAAGATGATGAAGATAATGAAGAAGGGGTCTCAAAAAGCCCCTAGCCCCAATTCCCAAGGGGCGTGACTGAGGGTGGTCCAGGGCAAAAGCTACGGGATGGACAAAACGTGGATTGGTCGGGCAGTATTATAAATTGTAACATCTCAGGCACGGACGGTGCGCGTGTCATGTAATCTCTATGCCTCAGAGGCACAAATTAAAATCCTTTCCTTATCTCACCTCCAAAACTAATTTGCCTTGGAGTTTTTTTCTCCCTGCATTTTCTTTAGGCAACAAGCAGAGTTGAGACTTATGTGATTTTTCTGGTTCTAAGTGGCTTACAGTTTGTATACTCATCTAGCAAAAAAATCTACACACATTAAGCATATAGAAAACTTTAACATTTTCAGACTAAGGAAATGCAAAGTAATGAATGTGGGAACAAGTTAAACCAGCAGCACCTGCATTCAGTTAATTAGAATAAAAAGGGAGCATTTCAGCCTTGGAGTTGAGGAGTGTGTGAATCAAAACATTGAATTTGCAAAAAGTCCTGGGAATTCTAGTTAACTGAATGGCAACACCAGGTGCTGTTTACCCAAAGAGGTTAATAAAAGGGGAATGCAGAGACTTCTGTGGAGAGTCCTGAAAGCTGAATCATGGTGTGTGTGCGCAACCTCATTTCTTCAGCTCCCATATTTGGTGACTCTGACATGCGATGTGTGTTACGGGACCTGTCAGCACCCACCATTCGACGGAGGTGGTAAGTGCCGGCAATCATCCTGTCAGAACAGGACAGTGGAATCTGCTGGAGAGAGATTTGCAGAGTTGTGTAGTAATAATGGGGTGAGGGATCTCCCAAGGACATAGGATTTGTTTGAAGATTTTGCAACAGATATTGCCTGCAGCAGGACATGAGGTTATGGATGAGCAATTGGAACATTTACTGTTATGCATGCTTTGAAAACATTGAGAGTAACAGAGCCTGATATAGGGACAAAAGAACCACTTGCTCTTTTGGACTTGTTGGACGATCTCTCTGAGGAGAAAGAAAGATATATTACCTGTCGCTTCTATCGGTTCTGCTGATCAGCTTATTTATATCCCGTTGACAGGGGCTTTAAGACCTCTGGTGGGGGATCTGTCTCCTGCCTTTAATCATGCTAATTTCCTTTAGGCGGGCGATTCCCCCTCCCCCCCCATCCTTACTCATGGTGCTTTTCGCGAAACGCAAGTGCTTTTGGTTGCGATCCGCTCCGCGCCGGAGCCGTACTGCCCGGTGCCGCCGTGCGGCATGCGGTGGGGGAACCTGAGTGGCGGCGGCAGCAGCGGTGGCAGCAGGGGCAGCCGGAGGAATCAGCACTGGCCCCCCTCCCCCGCCTCGTGCGCCGCCCGGTGCCATCACACAGGATGCCGTGGGGGACAGAGGCGCCCCGGCAGTGGGGGAACCCGAGCGGCAGCAGCTGGAGGAATCGCCGCCCGTCTCCCCCCTCCGTGCTCAGCCCCCCCCTCTCCGAGCCTCCAAGCTCCGCAGCCTTCAATATGTTGGCGTGGGTGGCCAAAGTCGGTAAGAAGGGGCTGAACTCCAACCATGAAACAGAAAAAAGGAAAAAAAAAAAAAGCTTAAATGCCTGAATCATCTGAAGAATGACCACACAGCATTGGAACCATTGAATCTATTTGATAATTTAAGTGCCTATAACTTTGTACTGTAAATCTTGTTCTTGGTAACTTTAAAAAAGGGAAGTTATTTATACAGTGTGTTTTGTACTTTAGAAAAAAAAAAAGAAAACCCAACAAACACCTAGTCCTAGGTACATGTGTACAATTATATAGATGCATGCACACACAGACACACATGCCATTGATGCCTAAAAAATTCAGGGAGAAAAAAACTCTGAGACAATTTAGTTTTGAAGGTGAGATAAGGAAAGGGTTTAATTTATGCCTCTGAGGCATAAGGTTACAAGACGCGCACTCCTCTCTGTTACAGATGTTACAATTTATAGTATTCTCTGTCCAATCCCTGGTTTCGTCCCTCCCCTGGTTTTTGCCCTGGACCACCCTCGATCCGCCCCTTGGGAATTGGGGCTGGGGTCTTTTGAGACCACCTCTTCATCAATCTTCATCTTCTTCAGAGCACAAAGGGTACACGGTCAACCAGTTTCTGACCATGTTCTGTGGTTTAGGCTAAGATACAAGCATTCTCCAAATAAAACAGGCCTATCTTAGAGTGAGACTAAACATATTCTAATGGAATCCAGGGGTAGAATTGATATGGGGAGCATGGAATGGGATTAGAGGGTTGGTGATCTATGTAGCTTCTGTGTTTAGGGTAAGGCAATAAGTGCTGCTGCTTCTAAATCTACTTCTACTATATAACTACTTATAAAACATAAAAATTAGAAAAATCAAAAAACCAGATGGACCTTAAGGCATCACCATAGTCAAGATTTGAAGAAAAAAGAATAATACTAAAATTGATGGGAAAATGTTAAAAATTCAGAATGATTTACTAATTTATGCCAGATTATTTGTTGTCTTAAAATATGTACATGGAGATTGTTTTGATATGTGTTTAAATTTCCCTTGAAAATACAACTGATAGAAAAGAATGTAACACAAAAAAGAAGAAAAAAAAGAGAAAAGAAAATAAAAAGAAAAAAAAGATGGAACCTCTGCGTTTTGCTCCTGGCATAGCCCCACCTCACTTCTCCCCCGTTCTTCCCCCGCAACTGTTCAGAACTGTCTCTACTAGCAGGAACTAGTGGGGCAGGAACTGGCTGAATGTTTCAAATTGCTTTAACTAATTTTGTGGAGAATATTGCTTTTTCCTTGCCAGCAGATAAATTTTAACAAGGGATGGCGTACTTGCCATTAACCTTGAATGTGGTCTTATCACCTGTGCCTATCCCAGGTGCAAGAAATGTGTATTTTGTATTAAAAACCATACTCAAATGTGGGGAATGTCGGCTGGGCTGGGACCCCTGGTATGGAACAAGAAACTGACTGAGAATGGAGGCCCTGGTCCTTCCTGACAATGTACTGATGCATCCTGAGAGAGCAGAGGAGCAGCAGGAGAGAGCTGTCCCGTGAGAACGGGGAACACTGTCTCATGAGAACAAGGACTTGTTTTGAACAGAGTGACTGAGAAAAATATAAACATCAAAGGAAAACAGGGACAGGTGCACAGAAATGTTGTGAGAAAGTAGGACTGAGAAAGTCCAGAGAAAGTCCAACTAAAATCCACCTATTAGCTGTAAGAATTGTAGTTTGTGTATGTAAGCTGACCTATCTGTGTGTTATACGTGTACCAAAAGAGCTGTATTTAAGAGGCTGTAAATTGCAGCTCGTGGCTGCTGCTGCTTCCTTTTTTCTTTTCCAATAAACTTTCTTGCTGAATATTATATGTCGTAGTCCGTCCCAACAACGACATTTGGTGACTCCAACGCGATGCTGTGTCTTCCTAGATAACGGAAGGCAGAGAAGCCCATACAGGCAGCAGGGAGGTTGCCGCGGGGATGGAGCTCGGTGTAGCATGAGAGCAGTGGAGAAGCTGCCAGGCCAACCTAGATGTGACACCTGGACAGGTGATCCACCGAGAACAAGGGGACAACTCTTAGCAAAAGAGGGATCTAATGTTGCATCTATATGGAAGTCTATCCTGCTTAAAAAAGAGAAAAATTAGACGAACTGACTTTGCGACAGATGCTGCTTTCGTGTAAGGGCCAGGGATTTGAAGTGAATGCTGTAACTGCCTTTACTATCTCTACTTGGAAAGAACTTAGTGATAAGCTCTTTACTGCTGCCTCTAAGGGAGAAAAAAAAAGTTGCTGCTTCCCTCCTTACAACTTGACGATTGTTATCTGGAACAGTAAAAGACATTAAAGCACAGTCTGAGGACATTAGAATGCTACTAGATACCATCATACGGAGAAATCGTGCGGAAAAGGGAGTTGGGCGGAGTCGAGGGGAGCTGGAGCGGGACCAGAGATCACGGAGCGGGGCCGGGGACAGCCGAGCGGCCCCACCAAAATGAACGTGGTGCTAGCGTCTCGGCAGTGCATATCCAGGACGATCCGGGACGACGGCTGCGGCGTGAAAGTACTGCTGATGGACCGGGGATGAACTTTACGAACACTATGACTGAGTTCCACCTTAAGACATTTCCAGCTTTTCATCTGAACTGTGCTGTGGGACTGCGCCGCGCATTTGTGGCTGTGTTCACGGCGCTGGGTGCTTGCGCCGCCGTGCTGAGTGAACCCGGGGCGGCGCCGGGTCTGTCCGCCTGTGGCGGGTGCCTACGGGGCGGTGCCGGGCGGCGGGGCAGTGGCGGTGGTCGCGGCGCCGTGCGCGGCCCCGGCTTGGAGCGGTGCGCCCGCGTGCGTGCACGCCGGCGGCCCCGGGCGCGGCGGGCGGCGGGGGGGCTCTGTTTCCCCCGCACTGCTGACAGCCATGGTCCCAAGAGGTGTAGGTTCCCCTCCCCTTCTTTACAGTGAATGTTTTTTCCCTGGTACCGCTCCTCTTCCTAGAGTGGCGAGTTAATGACGGTAGCAAAGGCTTCGGGAGGTGCAGTCGGGGGAGGGGGGGAAGCTGTTTCTCTTTTTTCCTCGTTACACCAATCACCCCCTCTCTGAAACGTACCTGTTTGCAGCTGTTTTCTCCCTCTCCTATGTTTTTGTCTTTTCTTAAGCAGACCCTGTGATTAAGTTCCTTCTGCTGATTTTCTCTGGGTGAGCCCGGCCTCTCCTCCCCCTCCTTCGTCCTTGGGCAATGAGGGGTGTGGGGGGGGGTAAAGAGGGTAAAACACAGAAAAAAGGGAAAAGGGAAAAAACAACTTAAAATTAACAATACCCCAACTTATAAATCAAATAAGATTGCACTGTTTTTACAGCAATAGGTGTTACGCATGCAGCGTGCTCATGGCATTCTCAAACATTTTCTTCAAAAAGAGAAAGGGAGACTGACGAAAAATCCCTTGAAGTAAGATTAGAAATAACGCAACATCCATGCTTAACTTTTTACATATTGCAGAAAGTTGTTAGGAATTTCCTATAGTTTGCCATTTTGCTTCTCTTACATGAAATTTGACTGTTTCCCCCGGGGGCAGGGTGCGGGTAGAAGGTTTGCAGACAGAACGATGAGACAAAAGGGGATATAGTTCTGCCCCCTGCAGAAGTAGTTTTATTGCCTTTATGACAGAATATCATTACTCTATAAGAAAGGTTGAAAATTTCCAAGATAATATCCTGTTCTTTCTTGCTGTATTTGTCTTTAACATGGAGAGTTATGCAGGATTTGCAGATTACTGTTAGCGGTTATGCCATAAATTTCCTTTGAATTATGAACCTGATAAGAAGCGCACAACTTGAAAATGTGTGTGTGAATGATGGATGTCTGAGGTGGCCACCTAAGAGTGTATGGAAAAAGATTGTGTGAAAGAGAAAAGCTACATGAATGTGTAACTGTGTAAACTTAAAAATACTTTCCGTCAGTGTCGAGATTTTAACAAGGTGTTAAGACTGAAGTTAAATAAGAGATTCTTACAAAATTTGGTATTTGTCGCAGTTTGAATGAGACTGGACTGTTTGCTTAAGAGGATGAGTTATGAGATAGACCAAACTCCTCTTTCTCTGCAATTGTAATGTCAAATTAAGGGGCTTTACTCGAGAAAAATGTGGAAAAAACAGAAGAAATAACAACCCTTTATTAAAAAATATATGTATGTTGGCAAAAACAGTAACAAGAAACAACAATAACAACAAGAAGTCTAAATGAATACTCCCCTGTCCCTTAGCACAGTCCCAATTGTGGCCTGCAGGGGGTGCTGTGAGATCGCTGGAGGGTGCAGGGCCTACAGTACCTGGTCGTGGTTGACAGGGCGTGCTGTGAGATCGCTGGAGGGTTCGGGGCCTGCAGTACCTGGTCGTGGTCGGCAGGGGGCACTGTGGGATCGCTGGGAGGTGCAGGACCTGCAGTACCTGGTCGTGGTCGGCAGGGGGCGCTGTGGGATCACTGGAAGGAGCAGGACCTGCAGTACCTGGTCGTGGTCGGCAGGGGGAGCTGTGGGCTCCGGCAGTCACCCCGCGGGAAGAGGGGCTGGAGGGAGCGGTCCCGGACCGTGTGGGGAAGCCGAGGAGGAGATGGGGGGGTCCTCGCCTCCGTAGGGGCGAAAAGGAAAGCAGGCAGTACACTCCCATGGGAACTCACTGCTGTCCCAAGTGGCGGGGACTCACTGCAGTCTCAGGTAGTGGTGTCTCAGCAAAGAAACTCCCCCTCCTCTCCCGCGGGCAAGCAAACCCTTCGTTGAGGCACAGCAGCTCCTGGGAAGCGGGGCATCCGGGCAGGTTGAAGCCAGCAGGATGAGAAATCCAGCTGACCAGGATGAGCAGCCAAAAAGAAAACCAGTCCCCTGGTCCCCCTCCCTAAAAATGCCTGTGTGCACCCAGGGAACCAACAACACCACCGTTAATGCCGTTAATCGTCCATTAAAACAGATCAACCAGTTCCTTTGTAAGGCTAATCAATTCTCTTCCCCCTTCAGCCAGTTCCTTTGTAAGGCTAATCAATTCTCTTCCCCCTTCAACCTCTGTTTTCTCTTACAGGGAAAGCAGGGGAAGGGAAGGGAAAATTCCTCTCTCAAACTTATAACCCATAACAGTATTCTATTACAGCCTTGTATGAAATTTATGCAAGTTAAGTCTCAGGTGGAGTTTTTCCACTACTGTTGTTCCTTAGCTGTGCGAGCTGCGCAGGAGACCACTAGTTTTAGAGTGAGTAAAAACCATAAGCCAGCAAACATTAGTGCAGACTGCAAGGTTAGCAGAGCCCGGAGCAAGGTGCACCACTATGCATCCAGGTGCCCGGGAACCATTCTTACAATTCGTGGAAAAGTTGCAAGACGCTGTAGAGAAACAAGTTTTGTGACACTCAGTTACAGAAACTGCTAGTTACATAACTAGCTAGAGATAATGCAGGTTTGTGCCGGGGTGGGGTCCTTAGACCATCAAATAATTGCATTTGCATCTGCTATGGCAGTAGTGAGGGTCGTTTTGAGCTTTTCTATGTTTTCCAGGATTTAAATCAGGAGTTGTCCATGTTGTTGCCTTGCTTGTTCAGCTCGTTGCAGGGGGGCCCTTGCAGACTGTCAAGGCCATCCTGCGTACCTTCTCAAAAACATCTGCAGTGTTGTGGATAGTGTGTCTTCAGGCCTCCTGGCTGGAGGCCAGAGCAGACCAGCTATGTTGATCAGTGTGCTGTGTTCTCAGCAAAATAGCCTCACTACTTGTGACTACTACTTGTTTCATACCAGACGTATTGCTTGCATAATTTGACTAGTGAATGTTTAGGGTTGTACGAAGGCAACTTGTACTCTTTGTGATGTTCAAAGCTTACTGTTAATTGTCCAAACAAACAAACTTCTGTAGTCATTCCAAGGGTTAGGGTTGTGATACTAGGAGGTACTGCTCGGAGTTTTCTTTTAGAACATACAGATCCTGTGTGACTTAAGCAATGGCTCCTACCTACAGAACAGCTGTTGGCCCTGCAACAGCTTGTCAAAAAGCAACTTGATGCTGATTACATTGAACCATCTCAGAATCCTTTAATTACCCCTGTCTTTGTCATAAAGAAAGAATCTGTGAAATGAAAACTGTTACATGATCTCAGACGGGTTGGTGCAGTCATGGTTAGTAAGCATTGGCTTACTGACCCCTTCTGTGCTTTCTGCTGAATAACCCATTGTTATTATTGATTTGACAGGTTATCTTTTCACAATCCAGTTAGATCCCAGTGATAGAGAAAAAATTTACATTTTCAGTTCCATCTATTATTCGTGCAGAACCTTATGAGCATTATCCATAGAAAACCATCTCCCATGGAATGAAAGGCTTTTCTATAATTTGTCAGTGGTTTATGATTCCAACATTATTCCCTGTACTAATGCAATTTTCTGACTGTCTTTTGTTGTCATTATATAGATGATATTTCTGCTGACTGTAGCCACTGAGGATCAGCTGGGTGTGTTGGACGCTGAAACCAGAAAGAGTCTACAATTCTTTGGCCTAGTAGTTGCTCCTGACATGGTGCAGTGAAAAGTACCCTGGAAATATTTAGGGTTCACGTACACAAAAAACAGTCATTCCTCAACCAGTTCAACTGGGTATTAATGTTAAAACTCTTACTGACATACAGTAGCTATTAAAGTCTTTAAATTAGATTGCATCGTACTTGCAATTGCCAAACACCCAGCTGGCACCTCTATTTGACCTGCTCAAACATTCTGACAATTTTCAGGAACTGAGGGAACAGACTGAGAGAACTGACTAACAGAGCAGTTTGAACCATCTAACAAGTAGAGCAAACTTTACATTCTAAATTTGTTTCACACATTGATCATTGTCAAATTGTCTAATTTTTCATTTTTGCATATCACAGTGTTCCTTTTGTCAAAAACTGCTCCTGGATTGTTTGAGCACATAGCTCAAATCACCATTAAGGCTAGAGAAAGATGTATACAGTGTGCTGGCAGAGATCCAGTTCGCATTGTTGTACCTGTACACTCTCATTACTTTGAGTAGTGTGAAATGCGAACTGCTTTAACTGGGTTCCACGACCAAATTCCTTATCATTCATTAGTCCATAGAAGGAGTGCAATGTCTGGGTCACCTTAATGAAGGCCTTGAACCAAACCACCTTTTGTGCCTTGCTTGCATGGCTTGAGCAACTTTTTCATACCTGTCTGGTAGGAGTTCTGTTAAATGGCAGTGAGACCAGCCTTATAGCGGCCAGCCTCAGCCCCTTGACAAAGTCATTTTGTAAAGTTATGTGGCAAAGTGTAGGCAATTGGGATTTGTTGCAAGAACAACCTTGAATATTTAAAAAACCCCAAAAAAACAAAAAACCCTAGATGGTCTTACAGTCTTGAGAAAGACAGGTAAAGCTGCGGCTGAGCTTTAACCCTTGCTTTTCTGATCAACCTTTGAATGTTATTGCTGATTCTGCATATGTTGTTAAACTGTTACAGTGACTTGATCAGGTGGTGTTGTATTGTCCATTTCCAGGTCTTATTTTTCCAGCTTTGTTTGTACTCTAAAGAACTCCTTTGCAGAGGCTTGTTTCAGCAGGTTTCCTATGCTTCGATCCAGTGCAGCTTCATAGTTTTTCACCTCTTTTAGAGTTTCGAGAAAAACACGCTGTACTTGGCCAAAAACCTCCTCTAAACTGATGATCTTGTGGTCCCTGTGGGAGCTGAGGACAGAACATAGCATGCAAATGCAGACCTTGTCCTTCTTGCAGTAGCATTCCAGCAATTTGCCGTGCTGGGGGCATTTCCTCTCAACCAAAACCTGGACACCACAGGGCTCCACCAGGACCTGGTTCTTCTGGGTGTTCTTGGTGCTGTGCTTGCTCAGGTGAGCTTCAACTCCCCGGTGGGGCCTGTGGGGTAAAGGTAGAGTGGGCATTTGGAAGGGCCCTACTGGCATTTCTGTTCCTTCTGGATGCACTCCTTGCAGAAGTCGTGACCGTATCCCAGGGACACAGGGTTCCTGTAAATGTCCAGGTAGATGGGGCGGGTCAACTCGTCCTTTAGCCTGGCCGCAGCACCTGCCTCGACCATGGCACCTGAGCCTCGTGACAGAGCTGAGAGCAAGGAAGAGGGCACTGGTGGGAAACTGAGAGCACAGCATGCAGAAGCCTTCAGATGTCGATTTAGCTTAATTCATTCTATTGCTTGCTCGGTTGTTGTCTCTTGTCCAGATTGTCGTCATGTCGTTGTGCCTGTACTGTCTACTTTAGTACTAACCCTCGAGGTCTTACAGCCTTACAGATTTGGCAATCAGATGATTCAAGTCGATGAAATTGGTAATTTGGAACATGTCCATGTGTCCATTGGCATGTCTTCCCACGAGGTGGTTGTTAATACATATACTACACAAAAAGGTCATGGTGTCATTGCTGCATTTGAGGTGCCCACTCAGGTGCGGGCGGACAATGAACTACCTTGTTGTCCTAGTTAGAACAGCTGGGACTGATTCATCATTGGATGGGTGTAGCCCAAAACTGTGTATTCTATAGCCCTCCATGCCATTTCCCAGAAACTGTTGTCAGTAGAGGCCTGCGAGGTGGCCCCCTCCCCCCATGCTCCTGTCCTCATGCCCTTTTGTGGAATTCCCTGACTGAGCACCCTCACACCCTTTTATGGAATTCCCCGCTCTGAGGGAGGGGCTAAACATTGCTACCTGAGTTGGAGAATATATAAACCTGGAGTTTCAGAACCTTTCCACCTCTCGTGGGATCCAGAGGAGGACTGCAGTTCACTGCTCTCAACCAGACTGCAACTCACCACTCTCAGCCGGACTGAGACCACCACCCTCAACTGAACTGCAATCACTACTTTGACCGGACTGCAGCAGCTCTCCCACCAACAGGTTTTTCCCCACTCCCTTTGCTTTGGACTCGGGGGGGGGCCCAGGGAGCACCGTTTTGTTTGTGCCCTGGGGTGCTGGGTTGTACATTTGGGCTTTGTGGGTTAGGGTCGGTTGCTTGTCCGTGTGGTCGTACTTATTGTATTATTTTATTAAATTGTTATTCTGATTTGTAATCTCTCTTTTGAGTTGGGTTGGTTTCCCCTGCTGGTTAACTTTTAAACCAGCACATTTTTGGCGCCCATCGTGGGGCAGAGAGAGAGAAGTCAGAATCACAATTTCATTTTAAGCATTTGTCTGTTTGGATACAGAAACTCCCTGATCACCATGTTCTTTGATGCATCCACATGGATGTTGTATCTGAACATGTTCATATTTCCACAGATGGGGAACTATTTGCCTGTTTTGATGCTCTCTTTAAAACCAGGGAGAGGGATCCAAATTGCTTTATTAGTATACTATATTTATGTCATCATAACATCAGAAGCAATGAGTTTCATTGTAAATGTGTATTCAGTCTTGTTTACCTGTCCTGGTTTGGGTTGCTACCTCTGGGACCTCATTAAAAATTGCACCCAGCCCTTTGGGGGAACAGGGGGGAATGGTTGTTTCCAGCCTCTCACCTCCTTCTTCCCCTTCAGACCTGCTACAACAGTTTTTGAAAATATTGAGTTCCCTTTTGATGTTAAGGATAGCATAATGTTATTGTTAGTGTTGCTTTGTCTGCTCTGTACTGTCTACACCATGTTTAGGGTCAGAACAGGGCCTTCTAGGGAGGTTGTTTGGACGCCTGCCCTGGGAGCAGATAATGCTGAGTGGCACAGGAAGTGGGAGGACATCAACCAGTATTTGGAGAAGTTTTCTCCTCCAATGATCTGGAAATTCACCCCTGAACAACTGCAGGATCCTGTTAGCATGATAAGACTGGTGAAGGGAAAATGCTCTGGCAGTTCCAGAGATGGCCAGCTCACAGCAACCTGCTGGGCCCTGGCCACTGCCTACCGGACACTACTTGACATGGTACAGCACTGTCAGGGGGAGGAGAGAAGGAGCAAATCCACAGGCACCACGTCCACCCAAACCACAGCTGAGTCAGAGGGAGAAAGAAATAAACCAACCGGCACCGTGTCCACACAAACCATCGAGGAACCAGAAGAACAACCGAAACCAATAGCAGTTGCCCCTGTCCAGAAAAGGAAATCAAAGACTAAATCAGTCCATATAGCAAATGATGATGAAGAGGCAGGACCTTCACATCCACTGGAGGAGACAGAGTCAGAAATAATCACTCGGTCCCTATCCCTGGGTGAGCTACATGAGCTCCGGAGAGAGTTCACACGACAGGTGAATGAGTCCATTCTGACCTGACTGCTCCGAATCTGGGATGCCGCAGCTAACGATACAATTCTAGATGGGAGTGAAACCAGACAGCTGGGATCCCTGTCTCGAGATGTAGTCATTGATCAGGGGATTGGAAGGAGGCAGGAAACTCTCAACCTCTGGCGGTGACTGTTGTCCAGTGTGAGGGAGAGATACCTTTGTAAGGAGGACCTCCACGTACAGCAAGGACAGTGGAACACAATGGAACAAGGTATCCGGTGCTTAAGAGAATTAGTTGTTCTGGAGATAATCTTTTCAGAGGATGAAAGATTCCCTAAAAGTCCAGAGGGTGTACAGTGCACATCCCAGATGTGGTTAAAGTTTACACGACTCGGGCCAGAAATGTATTCCCGCTACTTAGCAACGTTGCAATGGAGGGAGGGAGAGGACAAGGTGGGCGCACTGGTTAGTAAACTCAGGATTTATGAAGACACTGTCACCGCCCCATTACGAGCCCACGTCTCATCTGTGGAAACCAAACTAACTGAACATGTCCGAAGCCTGGAAGAGAAGATTGAAGAGGGACACCAGAAGCTAAGAGAAGAAATTAAGGAAGGGATCTTCCATATCGCGCCAGGACAAACAAGAGTCTCTGCTATTAGGAACCAGCGTCCCCCAGCTAAGGAGAGAGGGCACATTCCACGTGGCAATCTATGGTTTTACCTCCGTGAGCACGGAGAAGATATGAGGAAGTGGGATGGGAAACCCACCTCTTCCTTAGCAACCCAGGTACGTGAACTGAAAAGAGGAACAAGTGCCACAAGGAACTTTTCAAGGGTAAATACTGCTCCAGTCTCTCGTGGGCAAGACTCCAGACGGTACAGGAATGATGATACGTCTGATGATCTGGAAGGGACCTCCAGGTCATACTTACAAGAAGAGCACAATGAGTACCATGACCAGGACTAGGGGTGCCCTGCCTCTAACCAGGTAGAGGAGAGGGACAATCGAGTCTATTGGACAGTGTGGATTCGGTGGCCTGGCACATCAGAGCCACAAAGATATAAGGCCTTAGTGGACACCGGTGCACAATGTACTTTAATGCCATCAAGATACGTAGGGGCAGAATCCATCTCCATTTCTGGGGTAACAGGGGGATCCCAACAAGTGACTGTACTTGAAAGCTGAAGTGAACCTGACTGGGAAGGAATGGCACAGACACCCCATTGTGACTGACCTAGAGACCCCGTGCATCCTTGACATAGATTACCTGAGGAGTGGGTATTTCAAAGACCCAAAAGGACTTTGTTGGGCTTTTGGCATAGTTACTGTGGAGACAGAGGAAATTAGACAGTTGACCACCTTGACTAGTCTCTCAGAGGACCCCTCTGCTGTGGGACTGCTGAAGGTTGAAGAACAATTGGTACCAATAGCCACAGCAACAGTGCACCGTCGGCAATACCGCACTGACCAAGACTCTGTGACCCCTGTACATAAGATGATCCGTGACCTGGAGACCCAGGGGGTGGTCAGCAAGACTCGCTCACCCTTTAATAGCCCTATATGACCAGTCCATAAGTCCAGCGGAGAGTGGAGGTTGATGGTGGATTACCATGGACTCAGTGAAGTCACACCACCCCTGAGTGCTGCTGTGCCGGACATGCTGGAGCTCCAGTACGAACTGGAGTCCAAGGCAGCCAAGTGGTACGCCACCATTGACATTGCCAATGCCTTTTTCTCCATTCCTTTGGCAGCGGAGTGCAAACCACAATTTACTTTCACTTGAAGAGGTGTGCAGTACACCTGGAACCGACTGCCTCAGGGGTGGAAACACAGTCCCAGCATTTGCCATGGACTGATCCAGACTGCACTGGAAAAGGGCGAGGCTCCAGAACATCTACAGTACATTGATGACATCATTGTATGGGGGAACACAGCGGGGGAAGTCTTCGAGAAAGGAGAGAAGATAATCCAGGTTCTCCTAAGAGCTGGTTTTACCATTAAACGGAGTAAGGTCAAGGGACCTGCTCAGGAAATTCAGTTCCTGGGAGTGAAGTGGCAGGATGGACGCCGCCTAATTCCAACGGAGGTGATTAACAAAATAGCAACCATGTCCCCACCAACCAGCAAGAAGGAAACACAGGCTTTCCTAGGCGCTGTGGGTTTTTAGAGGATGCATATCCCCGAGTACAGTCAGATTGTAAGCCCTCTCTATATTGTGACACGGAAGAAAAATGATTTCCAGTGGGACCCTGAACAACAACAAGCCTTTGAACAAATTAAACAGGAGATTGCCCATGCGGTAACCCTTGGGCCAGTAAGGACAGGACAGGACGTGAAGAACGTGCTCTACACTGCAACCGGGAAGAATGGCCCTTCCTGGAGCCTCTGGCAGAAGGTGCCTGGGGAGACCCGAGGACGACCACTGGGATTCTGGAGTCGGGGATACAAAGGATCTGAAACCAACTATACACCAACTGAGAAAGAGATCCTGGCTGCTTATGAAGGAGTTCGAGCTGCCTCAGAAGTGATCGACACCGAAGCGCAGCTCCTCCTGGCACCCCGACTACCAGTGCTGGGCTGGATGTTCAAGGCAAGAGTTCCTTCTACACATCACGCCACCGATGCCACATGGAGTAAGTGGATCGCTCTGATCACACAGCAAACCCGGATAGGGAATCCAAATCGCTCTGGGATCCTGGAAATTATCACAAATTGGCCCGAAGGTGAGAGTTTCGGACTATCCTCTGAAGAAGAAGAGGAGCAGGTGACACGGGCTGAGGAGGCCCCACCATATGACAAACTACCAGCAGATGAAAGGCGATATGCACTCTTCACGGTTGACTCCTGTCGCATTGTAGGGACAAACCGAAAATGGAAGGTAACTGTATGGAGTCCCACACGGTGAGTTGCAGAAGCGACCGAAGGACAAGGCGGGTCAAGTCAGTTTGCAGAGCTTAAAGCCGTTCAGTTGGCTTTGGATATAGTTGAACGAGAGAAGTGGCCAAGACTCTATCTCTACACTGACTCATGGATGGTGACCAATGCTTTGTGGGGATGGCTGGAGCCATGGAAAAAGACCAACTGGCAGTGCCAAGGGAAACCCATCTGGGCGGCAGAGATGTGGCAGGACATCGCTGGCCAGGTAGAGAAGCTGAGTGTGAAAGTTGGTCACGTAGATGCTCATGTACGCAAGAAACAGGCTAATGAGGAGCATCGTAACAACGAGCAGGCGGACCGAGCTGCCAGGATTAAAGTCTCTCAGGTAGATCTGGATTGGCAGCACAAAGGAGAATTATTTCTGGCTCGATGGACCCATGACGCCTCCGGTCACCAGGGGAGAGATGCAACATACAGATGGGCTCGTGACCGAGGGGTGGACTTAACCAAGGATATTGTCTCACAGGTCATCCATGACTGTGAGACATGTGCTGCCATCAAGCAGACCAAGCGGGTGAAGCCTCTATGGTATGGTGGACGGTGGTCGAAATACAGGTATGGGGAAACCTGGCAAGTTGACTACATCACGCTCCCCAAAACCCGCCAAGGCAAGTGCTACGTACTGACCATGGTAGAAGGAAGTGCTGGATGGCTGGAGACATACCCCGTGCCTCATGCCACTGCCCGGAATACCATCCTGGACCTTGAAAAACAAGTCCTGTGGCGACAGAGCACCCCGGAGAGAATTGAGTCTGATAATGGGATCCATTTCAAGAATGACCTCGTAGACACCTGGGCCAAAGAGCACGGCACTGAGTGGGTGTATCATATCCCCTACCATGCACCAGCGGCTGGAAAAGTTGAGCTGTGCAACAGACTACTGAAAACCACCCTGAAGGCACTGTGTGGGAAGACTCTCAAACACTGGGAGCTGCATTTAGCAAAGGCCACCTGGTTGGTCAACACCCGAGGTTCCATCAATCAAGCTGACCCTGCCGAATCAGAACCTTTGCATACTGTACATGGAGATAAAGTCCCCGTGGTGCATATGAGAGGAATGTTAGGGAAGACTGTTTGGATTAGTCCCACCTCAAGCAAAGGCAAACCCATTTGAGGGATTGTTTTAGCTCAAGGACCTGGTTTCACCTGGTGGGTAATGCAAAAAGATGGAGAGACACGTTGTGTACCACAAGGGGACCTAATTTTGAGTGAGAATGGTCTGTAATGTTTCATTGTATATATATATATAAGTGTATATAGTTTTAGGGAGTCATAGTTTTTAAGGGGGTTAATTTGGGCATGACATGGATGACATAGAATAAGGTGTGGATAATGTCCTAGTTAGAACAACTGGGACCGATTCATCATTGGATGGGTGTAGCCCAAAACTGTGTATTCTATAACCCTCCATGCCATTTCCCAGAAACTGTTGTCAATAGAGGCCTGTGAGGTGGCCCCCCCCCCCATGCTCCTGTCCTCATGCCCTTTTGTGGAATTCTCTGACTGAGCACCCTCACACCCTTTTATGGAATTCCCCGCTCTGAGGGAGGGGCTAAGCATTGCTACCTGAGTTGGAGAATATATAAACCTGGAGTTTCAGAACCTTTCCACCTCTCGTGGGATCCAGAGGAGGACTGCAGTTCACCGCTCTCAGCCAGACTGCAACTCACCGCTCTCAGCCGGACTGAGACCACCACCCTCAACTGAACTGCAATCACTACTTTGACCGGACTGCAGCAGCTCTCCCACCAACAGGTTTTTCCCCTCTCCCTTTGCTTTGGACTCAGGGGGAAGCCCAGGGAGCACTGTTTTGTTTGTGCCCTGGGGTACTGGGTTGTACATTTGGACTTTGTGGGTAAGGACCGGTTGCTTGTCCGTGTGGTCATACTTATTGTATTATTTTATTAAATTGTTATTCTGATTTGTAATCTCTCTTTTGAGTTGGGTTGGTTTCCCCTGCTGGTTAACTTTTAAACCAGCACACTTGTGTCTGTAAATCTGTCCAGGTTTTCTTTGCTTTGTGAAAGATCACTCATGGCTATCTCACATTCTCCTACAGGACAGGCTGTTGTGGAGATGGTGTATGGTACCCTGAAGCAATTGCTTCAAATACAAAACAGAGGGGGAAATGTGGGGAATGTCGGCTGGGCTGGGACCCCGGTATGGAACAAGAAACTGACTGAGAATGGATACCTTGGTCCTGACAACGTACTGATGCATCCTGAGAGAGCAGAGGAGTAGCAGGAGAGAGCTGTCCCGTGAGAACGGGGAACACTGTCTCATGAGAACAAGGACTTGTTTTGAACAGAGTGACTGAGAAAAATATAAACATCAAAGGAAAACAGGGACAGGTGCACAGAAATGTTGTGAGAAAGTAGGACTGAGAAAGTCCAGAGAAAGTCCAACTAAAATCCACCTATTAGCTGTAAGAATTGTAGTTTGTGTATGTAAGCTGACCTATCTGTGTGTTATACGTGTACCAAAAGAGCTGTATTTAAGAGGCTGTAAATTGCAGCTCATGGCTGCTGCTGCTTCCTTTTTTCTTTTCCAATAAACTTTCTTACTGAATATTATATGTCGTAGTCCGTGCCAACAACGACACTCAAACAAAAGAGGGGGAATATGACACCCCAGTAGACAAAAGTTGTATTTACCTAAAATAAAGACAAGACAAAATAAAATAAAAATTTAACTATGTTAGTAAATTTATCTATGTTAATGTGACTCTGCAAATTGTAACTGCTTGAAAGAAGGTTGCTGCCTAAACTGTGGGCAATTAAGATAAATCTAGCTTACGTAAACAAAAGGACTGTCAGGAAAGCGGGAAAGACTTTTAGCACATAACATTGCAAGGGAGACAGAAGGAGGGGTGGGGGAACCTAAGCTGTTTGAAATGATAAAACTTTATGTAACTACTCTATAATAGTAAGAATAGGAGTTAGGTAACCAAATGTCTATTTAGATAAGGCGGACTTCATAAAGAGTGCATATGATAGATAATTTTTGAAACTCACTGTATAAAAAACTGTTGTGTTTCTTTTCTCAGCGGACATGCACAGGGAGGCAGAGGTTTTACTTCCAACCATGGCAAAAAGACTACCTTCATGTGTTTATGGGAGATAGTGGTTTCATGGTTTACAGAACTAATTGGAAAGGAAACTGACTCTAACACTTATTATTTGCAGGAATTAGACCCAGAAATTTGCTGACCGCTTCTAAATGCCACAAACTCCAGGCCTGTCAGCCTCTCTGCTAACAGTAAACGAAAGTGCTAACCCTTATCTGTGCTTGATTTGTTATAGTTGTCCACCTCGTATATTCGTCATCTGTGTTAATTGTTGGCAATTTCAGCACGTTAACCTGTGAATAGGGATAGGATTGGCACGGGGGATTTAGAACTAAAAGGCGAAAGCACATGTGTTGGTGGAACGGTCTTACAAGGTTGGAGAACGTGTTGGCAAAGATTTATAAATTGCACAAACAGAACTTTAGCAATAGAGTGGTTGAATTTAGATACTGTTCTTATACAGTGCCAGAGGGCATAACGAGATCTGTATATGAAATAAGATGAAAGAAATAGAGGTGGTTCTCCTTTTGTTAATATCCAGATTGTGGGGATTGCTACCCTGTGTTAGTGGATGTGGTTTGTGGGGAGTGTGGACATTTTGGGGCAGTAGGAGCACTCTAGAAAGGAACTTTTATTTTTTTCTTCCAATATCAAGCTGAGGATTCCTGCAGGACAGCAGAACGGGAGGTGCTGGAACGGCTGACAGGGCGGGTTTAGGACCTTCCTGCTTTGGGGCTGGTGCTGTGTGGTGTGTGCTGGAAGTGTGTGACTGAAACCACAGAGCAAGTAGGAGCCTGAATTTGCGTCTCTGTTATCTTGCAAAGGGCACAGCAAGAGGTAGGCAAAGCGAAAACTGAAAATAAGATGAAATAATTTATACTGATATATTCTTTGCTTTGAGGGAACACCCAGAGTAGCAGAGCGTGTGTGGCATTAATCTGGTCGCGAGAGATCCGTTTGTCCTAACTTTAGAACAAAAGAATCAAAGAGAGGGAATAGGAAAACTTAAACGATGTTGTTCAACATGTTTTATAAGACAAAGGTGTTTAAAATATAAAAACAGTGAACCAGAAAGTGGACTTGATGATTATGTATGTCCCTTTGGAGAAAGGGCAAATGACCTGTGGAAGATAAGGCTTCCGTCCCCTCTTCAGGGCTGGCAAAGGATAAGGACAATTTATTGTCCTCATCCTCAAGACAGCAAGAGAGGGACAGAGAAAGGAGAAGAAGAGAAAAAAAAACCAAACAAACTTCTCTTTCCCCATCCTTATCTCCCCTGAGCAGGTGAACATGCAACAAGATAAGAACAAGACCTGTCGACCTATAAAGCTTAATTTCTCTATGGGGAATCTAAAAAAATTAGAAAAATATTACTCGTAAATATAAAAATGATCTGGTTGGGGTAGCGAAGAATTTTAAAACTTATATTAAAACTTTAGGTCTAGACTGAGAAAATATTGATTTGATGCTAGATGCTTTTAACTGAAACTGAAAAGGAGTTGGTATTAAAAGCAGCAAGGGCATAAGCCCAAACTATGTTAAAACCTGATAACCATTACCAACTTCTTCAGACATACCAGGGGGTTTGCACTCCAGAGTCCCCTGGTTTTAATGAAACTGGGAAAGGACAAACATAAAATAGAATTTTTGGTGGACACTAGTGCATCATGTCCTGTGTTAAGTTAGGAACTAAATGTTATGTATCTTTGAATGTTATAAAAGAAACTAGTCAACATCAGAAGGTACTGTTTATGAAACATTTTAAGTATGCACAAATTCCTTTATATGCTTCATACACCTATATCACTTTCAAGACAAGATTTATTAGAAAAATTGAATGCAAAAATTAAGTTAAAAATAGGGAAAATTAAAGTAAGAGAAAACAAACTAATTGAAATCTTAAGTCTTACTTTAATTCAACTACAAATATCGGGAGAAGTACCATCATCAAGCTTTAATCAAGTTTTACCCTGGAGTTTGGGCTGACGGGACCGGAGAAAGAACTAAAACTAAGCAGTAAGGTTAAACCCAGAACAACCGGTAAGAAACAAACAATATACTCTATCTCCACCTAGTGGTCATCATGGCCAGTCTTCGCGAACGAAGATTTTGGGAAAGGTCTTTACCCTTTGAGTCTGCGCAGTGGATTTTTTAGGTGAGACGCAGTATGCGCTGAACTGAGCCCACCCTTTAATCCTAAGGTTCCTCTGCTGGGGCCGAGCGAGCTTGGACGGTGGCAGTGAGGTCCTCAGGACGTAGGTTTGTTTAGAGTGACCTTCTCTTAGATGGATGGCCTTACAGGGCTGACGAGCTCCATCTGCCCGGAGGAGTTCCCTGACCAGGAATCGAACCCGGGCCGCAGCAGTGAGAGCGCCGCATCCTAACCACTAGACCACCAGGGAACCCCCCACCTAGTGGTAGTAAACCCATATACACTTTTGACCAAACTAAAAATAAATGTTTCTGTTCTAGACTTAAAAGATGCCTTTTTCTGCCTGCCTTTGGACCCTAAAAGTCAACAACTGTTCGCCTTTGAGTGGGAAAATCTGGACACAAGATGCCGATCCCAGCTCACCTGGGCCGTATTATCTCAAAGATTTAAAATAGTCCACATTCTTCAAAAATCAACTTGCAGAAGATCTTAAAGAATGGACTGCACTGTCAGACAGCGGAGTCCTCTTGCACTATGTGGACAATTTGTTAATTGCCACCAGAACCCAAGATGAATGTGAAAGTTGAACTGTAAGCTTATTAAACTTTCTGGGACTGAAAGGGTACAAGGTATTCAAAAATAAAGCCCAGATTGTCAAGAAAGAAGTTATTTATCTAGGATATGAAATCTCAGGAGGACAATGTCAACTAGGACCAGGGAGAAAAAAAAAACCTTCTGTAAAATACCTTTACTCCAGACTCTGAAAGAACTTTGCACATTTTTAGGAATAACTGGTTGGTGTAAACTTTAAATCTACAAATATGGACTGATAGTCAAACCCCTATACCAGATTCTACAAGACGGGATTAAACAATTAGTGTGGACTGGAGAAGCTAAGCAAACTTTCCATCAACTTAAGAAGAAACTGATGCAAGCACCTGCACTAGGCCTTCCAGATGTGACTAAACCTTTTGCTTTTCTCACATGAAAGGCAAGGGATTGCACTGGGAGTCCTAATCCAACAGATAAGAACATATCGACGAACAGTGGCATACTTCTCTAAACAATTAAATGAAGTAAGCAAAGGATGACCAGGATGCTTGAAGGCAGTAACAACAGCAGTACTAAACATACAAAAAGCACAAAAGTTTACAAGGACTGTTCTAGTAACACGTGATCTCAGCAGCACTAGAACAGAGGTTCTCGCCCTCCAGATTTAACATCGACAATCCAGTCACCTTTGTGTCCAGTTCAACGACTATGGAGGAACCAGTGCATCACGGTTGCATAGAAACAATTGAGGCAACATATTCCAGTTGACTGGACTTAAAAGATACACCACTGCCTGAGGCGGAAACATGGTTCACCGACGGGAGCAGCTAGATAAAAACAGAACCCGCAAAACAAGAAATCCAATAACAACCACAGATCATATCGTTGAAACACAGACACTCTCTGCTGACACCTCTGCACAAAAGGCAGAGATAATTGCACTCACCAGAAGCATTGCAATAGGAAAAGAAAAAGACATTAATATATGGACAGACTCAAAATATGCTTTTGGTGTCATAAATGCCCAGGAAGAAATATGGAAAGAAAGAGGGCAGCTCTCATCACAAGGAAAACAGATAAAGCACGCTGAAGAAATCTTTAAGCTCTGTTCAATGACCAAAAAGCTTGCCATTATGCATTGCAGAGGACATCAAAAAGGTAATACGGACCAGGAAAAAGGCAATCAATTAACAGATCGAGTGGGAAAAAAGGCAACAGAAAACGACCAAGTAAGATCTTGCATCCTTAATCCCAGATGGCAAAATCATAGAGGTAAGCTCTAATGTATCATATTCAAAAGAAAATTTAAAATTAATAAAAAATCAGCAAGTTCAACTCAAAAGTAATATATACCACTTAAAACAGGATAAGTAGTAATACCTAAAAAGGTACTGTAGAAAGTTGTACAGACAGAACATAACAAAACTCATTTGGGGACAAATGCACTGCATAAACACCTAAAGACACTACACAATAATCCTCACACAACCAATAAAATAGAAATAGGGACAATTGGCAAGGGTAACCTCCCAGGGCAACTCTGGCAAATAAATTTTTCAAAATTACCTAAGAAAAGGAGGTATCTATACCTATTGGTCCTAAAAGATACCTTCTCAAGTTGGCTAGAAGTTTTCCTGACCCGAAACAATAAGGCTCGAAAAGTTGTCAAAGTACTACTTAATGAAATTATCCCCAGGTTCAGAGTACCTGACATCATCTCCTCGGACTGAGGACCATAATTTATAACTAAAAAATAAGTAACATTCTGCAAATTGATTGACAATTACATACTCCATATTGACCACAGACAAGTGGTCAAGTGGAGAAAATGAATCATTTGACAAAACAATAATTAAAAATCTGTCAAGAAGTAAATCTGCTATAGTACCAAACCTTACCTCTAGTCTTATTGTAAATAAGGGTCAAACTTAAGACTAAAGAAGGGCTAAGCCCTTTTGAGATGTTATACGAGAGACCCTATGGAAATTATTATCAAAGAGAAGACCTCATACAAATTGGGGATGGATATATATGGGAATATCTGATCTCATTGAGTAAACAATTGTCAGAAATTAACAAACAAGTAATGAGTACTTGCTCAAGGAGAATAGACCAGCCCTTACATAACATTTCCCCTGGAGAGTGGGTGTATGTTAAAACTTTTTCAGGCCAACCACTAGATGAGAAGTTGAAAGGACCATACCAAGTGCTTCTGATGATCTTCACAGCAATCAAAATCAAAGAACAGCCTACCTGGATTCATTATTCACGAGTAAAGAAGTCACCTAAAGAAACATGGACGTCAGAACCTGTAGGACCAACAACCCTCAAGTTTACTCGACACTAACCGTTGGAACTCTGATAAGTATAATAACCCTGACTCAAGCCATTACCTTAGACCGACCACTGTGGTCATGCACAAAAATGAACCATATTTAGAACACAATTGGGAGAAAAAGAATGGACTTAATATCTTAACTGAAATAATTGGGGAAACACAGATAGAATGTAGAGGAATTAATATACCTGACCATGAGAAACAAATGTCCCAGACTCAAATCACTATAAGAAAACCCATAGAATATAACAATGGAAAACTGATTGGTAAGTCCGTCTGTGCATCCGATCAGTGCTGGCACAACTTTACATTAGACAGATCAGTTTCTGTAGTATGTCTTTGGGCTACTTTGAAAGGAGACAAAGCACTATCAAAGAGATTTATAATAGACACCACAACAACAGCAACAACACAAACTTCTGCTAAACTGACTCCTTAACCTTATGTAATTAAACAATCTAATGAGCAGAAATTACTCCTGGACCCTACATATTCACTAAAAAGGTCCAGGTAAAAATCCAAACAAACATATCCTCTATAAAAGGAGATTGTCATCCCTTCATTCTCCCAAGTCTTAAAAGATAAAGTGCGTGGTTAAGAACTAGGTCCCAGCACGAAAAAAAAAACCACAAAAAGATCTAACAGGATGGTTTGGATCAGGACTAGGTGTATTAAATTCAATAGATCAGGAAATATTAATTAATAAACTCAGCACTGTAACCTCTGATTTGGGAAAACTGGAGGTACCACTAAGATCATCATTAATGATCTTGTTAACTGAACACACATCTGAAGATTTTCAGGTTATGACTAATGTTTTTGGAGGTTTACAAGAAAATGTCTCAATAGCAACAGTGCATTCAAACCCAGCAATGGATACAATCCATAGCTGCAGGAGTTATAAGAGAAAGATACAGGCATGGTGGCAATTAGTAAACTTCACATATAACTCAAAGCAGGAGAAGATAGAGGCAAAAGAACGGACCATATTTCCTGTCTTAGCATTAGGAATAATACACCGGGACATAATAATTAGACCCATGGGACATAATGTCTGGACAAACTATGACAGAGAAATAGGGAGATAGCAAACTATCAGCACAGAAACCTGTATACCCAGAAAACAACTAGGATATGTATGTGAAAATGCTGTAGCAGAAAAGGAGGATTTACGTTTAGATACAGAAGATAGTGTATGTACTTTTGAAATGGTCCCAAATACACAGGTACAGTCTCAAGTATACTATGTAGACAAAGGATGTGCATCCATCAGGACACCTTGCACAAGTATAACTATTGATGATTGTAAAGAGTTAACTAATGGTACTAATTTCTGTGTTTGTAATTTTACTAAAATAATAGGATGTGACTTTAGTTACACTGCTCCTGTGACCACTATGCAATTGATCTCGGATAAATATATGTTATATCATGAAGTACCTAAACTACAAATAGGTATGGACATTAATATCCTCCAGAAAATGTTCTGTCATCCTGATGTGGAACAAATGATAGAAAAGGTAAAGGCTACTTCACGTCGCATGCTGTGGCAAGTAAAACACAACACGACAGAGATTAAAAACATCATTACCTAAGTGGAAAAGACTGGAGAACATCATTGGTGGAACATATTTCTAGGAACGACAAATATACAATCACCCACTGCAGCCCAGCTATTTAACTTCTTGATTCACCTGGTCTTGGTTTTGATGCTGGCAACTTTCCTCCTTACGATCATCCATCTATGGATGTGGTGGAGAATAAAGACTATAGTGCAACAAATACATGTGCTCTGGACTGTACAAAGGGTGATGCAAAAGAATTTGCATTAGTTGAAAGAAAAGGGAGGAATTGAAATAAAGACAAGACAAAATAAAATAAAAATTTAACTATGTTAGTAAATTTATCTATGTTAATGTGACTCTGCAAATTGTAACTGCTTGAAAGAAGGTTGCTGCCTAAACTGTGGGCAATTAGGATAAAGCTGGCTTAGGAAAACAAAAGGACTGTCAGGAAAGACTTTTAGCATGTAACATTGTAAGGGAGACAGAAGAGGGGTGGGGGGAACCTAAGCTGTTTGAAATGATAAAACTTTATGTAACTACTCTATAATAGTAAGAATAGGAGTTAGGCAACTGATGCCTAATAGGAGCTGAGGAAAAAAACTCAGTTAACTGAGGATGAGATAAGAAAAGGGTTTAATTTGTGCCTAGGCATGAAATTACAAGACACACGCACCTTCCGTGCCTGAGATGTTACAATTTATAATACTGCCTGACCAATTCAAGTTTTGTCCATCCCGTAACTTTTACTCTGGTCCACCCCCTGGCCCACCCCCTGGGAATTGGGTCTGGGAGCTTTTCTTCATCATCTTCATCTTCTTCAGAGCACAAAGGGTACACGGTCACCTAGTTTCTGACCGTGTTCTGTGGTTCAGACCAAGATATGAGTGTTCTCTAAACAGCATAGACCTTGCCTTGACAAAAGACTAAACATTTTCTACTGGAATTCAGGGGTAGAATTGATATGGGGAACATAGAATGGGGTAAGAGGGTTGAGGAATATGTAAACTACTGTGCTAAAGGATGAGGAATAAGGGCTGCTGTTTCTAAAACCTACTTTTACTACTTAACTACTTATAAAGCTTATAAAATTAGGAAAATAAGAAAAAAACAGATGGACCTTAAGGCATCACAACCAAATGTCTATTTAGATAAGACTGCTTCATAAAGAGTGTATATGATAGATAATTTTTGAAACCCACTGTATTAAAAGGTGTTGTGTTTCTTTTCTCAGCAGACATGCACAGAGGGGCAGAACCCCTGCATCTCCCCGGCTGTAATAAAAGTGTGCTTTATATATATTGTTTAAGGATTTCTTTGAATCATACCCTTATTTTTTTGAATTTGGATCCATGAGTATTGTGCAAAAACCCACATGAAGATGCCCTATGGCAAGGTCTTGTCGAATTGTTAGCATGGGAAACGGGGGGATGCTTGTGTTTTGTCTCCCGCAGGACCCTGCTAGTTTCTAGCACGTTTGGTAAAACCTCATGTCATAGGTTTGAAAAGAGATGTTGGATTTTTTTCCCAATGTCACCCCCCCTCCAATCTGTTTCTTCCGGGATGGGGGGACCGTGGTGGGAGCCAGAGGGGAGGGGAGGTTCCCTTTAAAATGCGGCCCGAGGCCGTGCCTTGGAAGCCATTTGTCCGGAGGATTGTTTTTTTTCCCATCAACCGACAGAGCAGGAGCAACTTTTGGTTTTTTATGGCAACCTCCTCTTTTTTCCTGAGGTGGAAGTTTTTTTTTCCTTTTTCCCTCCCGGATACCGCGTGGAGAATGACTGAGAGTCCGACCCATCTCTGAGGCAGGTAGTCCGTGGCATATGGCCCCCAAGGGCTCAGACAACGCTGGGAGAAGTGTTTTCGTCCCTCTGGTCCTTCCCGGTTGAACTCCAGTTTGCGGCATATGGCCCTTGCACCGAAAAAGGTGAGCACCGGGGAAGCTCCTGATCCCTCACCCATCTCCCACCCTCACAAAAGAAAAAAAAACTTTAAAACCAACTGCAAACTAACAGAAGCCTAAGTAATTTCGCAATGGGCCTCTGACTATCAACCCCTCAAAAATTTGTATACCACAACCTAAAAGACTTTATTATTGAACATGGACACCCCTTAGAAAAAAAGTCGGCGAAATCACTTGCAAAATGGCTAGAAAAACGCGGCAAAGTGGTCTCGGACGATATAAAAATACAAGACTGGGAAAAAATTGGACACCACATATGGAAACAAAAGGAGAGAGGGGACAAAAACGCAACCGAAGCACTAATTGCCTGGAGACTGATTTTGATGGTGCTGCAACACCAAATAACCAGTTTTGATGAAAGTCTCCAAGAATCCAAGCAAAAATCCAAAAAATCCAAGTCCAAATTCCCTGAAAGCGACAAGCCCCGAAAGTCCCGGAACGGTGGGGGAAGGGGGGGAGAGAATGCGGACGGCAGGAGGGAGAAAGAAAGCACAAAATACCAGCGGTTTTTGCATCATGGCGTCAGCGAGCTAGGCAGTGGTGTGCGTGCACATGGGGCCGAGGAGCGCGGGGGGCGAACATGGGACCAGGTACCACATGGAGAAATGGCATGCAAAGATTTTGCGCACATCCCACCGGCACCACCCCCCAGCCCGCCTCCGTGTCCGCCCCTGTATGACCCCGGCATGCCCACGGACCCTCCCACCAGAACGCCCTCTGCCTCCAGCGCCACCTCTACCCCCACGTCATTACCCTCCCGGGATAGACGGAAACTAAGGGGCAGCTCCAGGCGCGGCGGGGGCAGGAGCCGGGCCCGGAGCGGGGCCCGGAGCGAGGCCGGGGCCTCTTCTGACAATAACATCGGGGAGATGGCTACCCGCATGAAACCTTTGTTACTGAAGCCCCCTGCAACTGCCGGACAGCAAAGACACCCCTACCCTATAACGGTATTTGGAAAGCCTTTAGGACAGAGGTTACGCAGGCTAAAGACGCCAAGTTTTTAAAAGCCTTTCCAATTTATCTGGAGGAGGGTTGTGCTCCAGAATGGCGTTCGGTGTCATACCCTATGTTGAAAGACATCAAAAAAGCAATTGTGCAGTACGGTTTAGGTTCACCTTATACCGATGGACTTTTCGAATCATTTTTCCTCGCCTACCTTTCTCTGTTTGTATTGTTATTAACTATTTCTTGTGTCACAGCAGGCTGTAAGAGGACTACCACAACAGATATTTTCTAGCCGTGCTTCAAACAAACAAGAAAGGGTGAGATGTGAAGGACCAGGAATCACAATGGGGAAAATTTCAGAAGTGGAAAAAGATGTACAGTGATTGAAAGGACTTTATGATACAGTTATTATGTATATACACATTGTATGCTTCCCCAGAATTTGTATTTCCCGGGCATGTTCAGGCTTGTCCGCTTCCCTGCGGATTGGCTGGAGAAGCTGCAGAGAGGAGACAACCTCCATTTGCCCCTTCTCTCCCCGGTTCCTCCCACGTTCCTCCCTCTTTTGCCTGTACCCCTATCCTGATTTGCTTCCCCATTTGTCTGTCTCATGCTCCACCCCATGTCCTGGCCCTTTCCCCACCTAAAACTCGTAAAACCCTGAATAAACCTGAATAAAGCATCCATTTTGCAGCTCTACCTTGTCCCCAAACCCATCCGTGCTGTGTCACAGCCTGTTACAATCTGCTTCAATATTGCAGAAAAAACTTTTAGATTCGAATATTCCCTTGAGCAAAATTAAAACTCATACAAGTTATCTGTTGATACCAAAACTGTTTTTATTAATTGCTAAGAGATGCAACGAGAAAGAGGAAAAAATAAGAGAAGGTTGGAAAATGTTAAGATTACCTTTAGAAGCAGAGAAAAGATTAACACCAAAAACTACCTTTGTATCCGAGTTGGTCTGTTGGGGGGGGGGGGGAGAGAGAGAGAGAAAAGCAGTTTTTACCTTTTTTTTTCTTTGGTCTCTGCTGCCTTAGATGTTTTTTCTTTAGGTGCAGGGGGTCTTAGTTCTCTGGAATGCAGCCAGGATGTGGCTTCCCTGCTCACACCAGCCGTGTCCGAGGCCGTGCAGAGGTTTCGGTCTGCACCTCTCGGCTCTCAGAAATATGGTCAGGGTGGAGAACTCATGCGGGTAGCACGGTGGGTCTCGGTCGACTTCAAGATGGCAGAGGTCCAGTCTCAGGCAGGCAGCTTCCAGGGGCAGAATAAAAAGGTGAGGGCGAGGCGGAGGGCGAGGGTGAGTTAGCTGTTATAGCCAACTCTTTCTTCCATTCCTCTTTCCCTGCTCTTCCCAAATTCCTGTTCATCTTTTATAGTATTCAAAGGAGGTTGTGTGTGGTTTCTTGGCACGTAGCCCTATTCAGATGTTTGAAGAGATAACAATACTAGGATCTTTGGGCAGGAAAACTCCATTGGGAAAATCCTGGTGAGAACTTCTGGTGGAAAACTGACACAGAAGTTTTGGTAGGAAGTTTTTGACAGGCAGAAACAATGGCGAAACATAATTTTTGGCATTTGTATGTTATCTGTCTCTTACACGCCACCCCGTGGTTCGACATTGTTTCTTGGTATATCGAGGTAGTTTTCTTCAGTGATGGTAATACGAATATAGCGAACAGAGGGGGAGAAAGAAACAAGTAAGCGGTTTATCATGCATTTAACTAGGCCAATACCAGTAATCAGGAACAAAATTCCAATGACAATTGTTATTCCAATTTGTGCTATCCATTTTCCCAATCCAGTAAGTCCAAAAGACTCTAGGATGTTGGTAACCCATGTTCCATCTAACACTTCTTGCGGTTGCATTGCATAAAACAAATTTCTAGTGTGGTTACTTATTTCTCTCATTGTTGTTCGTGCCTACTCAATGGAGGTCAAAGCATTATAAATTGTTACACAGCATTCGGTTTCTGATAAATTTAACATTCCACAAACACCTTGTTCTTTTAACAGTAACATATCTAATGCTAATCTGTTTTGCAATGTCATCTTAGTAGTTTGCTGGACTTGAGTGTTTAATTCTCCAAATGCATGTTGTGTCCAATTGCTTAAAACAATTGCCAGGTAATATCTTCTAATACAAATTGGTGTCTTTTTAAGGTGACATAGGGGGTAAAGAAATTCTCAAGAAAAAGGGATGCTTTTTGCCCGGTGGTGTAATAATCTGGAAAATCAACTCCTTTAATTGCCCATTTTGGCTTTTGTGTTGCTTTTGGAGAGGGAATAACACTGTGATGATGACGTTCTTTAGATACTTTATTAAAAGTAAAGACACGTCTGGGGCAAAGAGAGGGAATTCCAGATGCACACCTAAGTCCAGCATACTGCTCTAATGACAAATGTGAATAAAATTTTCCATCAGAGCATCCCCAAGCCATTCCCAGAGGGGCTATATATTTTACAGTTTTACATGCATGGTCAAGGATGGTGATTTTTGGTTTAGTATTTATTGGAGTACCGTGGATTGGGTAGTGGGTATAGGGAACTCCACAGTGATTAAGAAGAGATTTGTAGGTCGAGTATACATCTGGTGAGTATAATGGGTCAAAGAGTGGATCCCATGTGTAAATAAGGCAGGGTTGTCTAGTATTATATTCCTCAAAGGTTATTATTCCAGGTTTAAATTCACTTTTACTTGATGTAATAGATGGGTGAGGGGATTCAATTTGAGATAAGATGGTTATATTTACCTTTGGACATATTGTTTTACAATATTTAGTGCGTGACATCCAGTCTTGAGTTATATTAGGAGGTGGGGTGTAAGTTTGGTAAAGACCATGCACTATAGGGGTACCTTTCCAGAGCAGTTGGGCTCCGTTGGTCTTGCTGGTCCACTTTTCGGGTAGGGGCAATGGGGCTGTTACACTAGCCATGTTAAAAACAAAAGATAAATTCAAAGGTATCATAAAAAATCGCAATCCTTGTTCAGCAGACTCGGGTAAAGTTACACATATACCCTGATTGGTATGATTCCATATTTTTGCAAACCCTTTGACTAGTTCCCAGGCAAGATTCCTTTGATTTTAATTTTTAACAGTCTGTTCTGCTGAGCACATGTACAAGGTAAGTAACCATACAAACATAGCTAACAAATTATAACTACAGTTACCAGTAAACTGAACCATAGTCCAAATCTGAGATTATTCATTAAAATGTAAGCATCTTTTGCTTTCCAGATGTATATGTTCAAGGGAGTGGTGAGTACCATTGGTACAGCTCCTACAGTAGGTAGTTCCACAAATACAGGTTGTCCAGGAAGGTGAGAGGGTTTCTGATTATTCTCAGGTTTTGATGTTGCTGGTATCAGAGAGGGAGCTGTGAGTCTGGGACAGTCATTTACTCCCCATCTGTCATTTATCATTTTTACAGTATCCCATAGTCGCTTAGTCCAGTTGGATTTCTGAGGTTCTAGAAATCGTTTAAGCAGACCATTTGTTCTTTCCACTATGCCATTTGCTTTTGGATAATATGGTGTGTGAAATATCCACTGGATTCCTTCTTCCTTGGTCCACTCTTGGACGATGGCAGCTGTGAAGTGTGACCCGCTATCTGATTGGATAGATACAGGTTTTGGGAAAAAACTGAACCACATTTTAAGAGCTTCTAGAGTGTTTGTACTAGTTGTTCGAGGGAAAGCTTCTGCTTGCACTAATCCTGACCTGACTTCCACTCCCACTAACACATACTGTTTTCCTTCAGACTTTTGAAAGGGTCCAATATAGTCTGCCATGTGTCCCACAGCCCTTTTCTGTCTCTGATATGTAACGGGGGTTGTTCTAAAGGGTGACGTTCGAGTCGTGTTCTGCACTGTTCACATGAGGATATGCAGGTGCTGCACATCTCTTGAGTTACTGGCCATCCCCTGCTTCCTGTCTGTTACACGGCCCCATTCCCCTCCCCCCTCAGACCGTGGCAGATATTGCCCTTATTTCTGTGCCACTTACCACAGGGCCTCTCCTGTTTCTTCTTTCCACCCAGTCATGCTTCCAGGCTGGCATACACATTATCTTGAGTTTCTCCCTGATCATCCACTCTTCTGGGTGATCATCCATCTTCTGCAACACTCTGAGGGTTTCTCTATTCTCCATATCATGACTAAAGGCAAGAAAACAAAAATTATAACCATAGATACAATTATTTTCAGTTAAGGTATAATACTATAGCATTCTTAAGTTTTGTGTCATCTTGTTCTCCCACTCCTTACAATGCAACTACTAAAACATTACTTCCAACTGACTGCATCAAGCCTTTCAAGAGTTAGGAATAATTTACTAGTCTGCAATTTGCAACATACCTGTTTTGAGGGACATGCATATTTCTTGTAGCATTGGAGTCCCAGTAAAAAGGAATGTCTTGGCAAATATTAAACCAATACAAAAATTACCCTGTATGTCATGTCATTCACCAAAAGTTTCAGAAGTGTTGTGATGGTTCATGCATGCATTGGCAATTCAAAGCTTGCAATCTCTATTTTAAAATGATTTACAAACTGAATATAAATTAATGGTGAAAAGTTTCCATCTTCATAGGATGCACAATCATGAAGGTGTTTATGCAGTGCCTCTTCCTATATATGTGAACTTTTCCTCAAAAAAAGAGGACTTGTAAACTAATACACAGTATGTTTTAACTAGACACAGAAATAATGAAAGTAAGGCTAGTGTCCTTGAAAATTGCTTTCTGAGTGATTGATGACTCAAAACCACCTCAAGTCACCTATAATTATAGCAAAACACACCAAGTTCATATCTCTAAAACAAAAGTAGAATCTATCTGGGCTTATGCTTGACCTACAGAAAAGTAGATGCCTGTGACTGGTGTATGAGATCCTGGATCTGAATCTCACTGAATTATTGATATGAGTTGGAACCAACTCACTGTGGGTGTGTGTGTGCGCATATGGGGAAAGGCTGAGCCTAGACCTGCAGGTACATGGTAAGGCCTGCACATAAGGCCTGTGCTGAGGTCACATGGCAGAGCCAGAAGGCAAGGGCTGCTGTCCATGAAGAGCACATGGCAGAGCTGAAGGCCCTGCAGCCAGCTGTCAGTCAAGGCAGACCTGCTTGGTAAGCCTGCCCACACCACACCCCTGCAGCCTGTGACTGGCTACAGCGCAACTCACTCTGGCCTGGAAGGCACTGACTGGATATCCTGCCTGTGAGGGAAAACTGAATTCTATAAATACATGACTCCATATGGTCTCCCTTCTCTCTTCTCCCTCTCCAGCTGGCACCATGTGAATCATCTAATCCTGTCGGTAACTATTTTCCTCTCCTTTCTCTCCTTCTCTCTTTCTTCTCTCTTTCTTTGCCCCTTTTAATCTGTTGTTTTCTTTTACTCTTTTCCTTCTCTTGTGGGTAACATGTTTTAGTGAAATGCTTTTTCTTGGTTGTATTTTACTCCTGTAAAAACCTTTTGCCAAAATATCTTATTTTTCTCACTAAATTAAAAAGAATTTCTCTTAGAGAAGAGTGTGTGACTCTTTCTCTGGATGCTAATTAAAGGTTATAATGAACCAAAAGGCTTTTAAAAAGTCTTAAATAAAAATGTAACTGCTCTGGGCAGTTTATAGCTTAATCCAGAGTGCAACAGTGTGGTTGACACACCTGAAGGACAGGATGCCATCCAGAGGTACCTGGAAAAACTCAAGAAGTGGGCCCATGGGAATCTCATGAGGTTTAACAAGACCAAGTGCAAGGTACTGCACCTGGGTCAGGGCAAACCCTGGTATCAATCCAGGTTGTTGGAGCTAACCTGGGAGGTGAATCAGCTAACAAGGGGGCGGAGGGATTTTAACAACTGCTGGGAGTGCAAGCGACCCGGAGCATGGTGACCCAGAGCGGGCAAACAGGGACGTGGCATGGCAGTCAGTGAGGCAGTTCGCGCAGGCAGGGCAAGCAGGAAGGGCGCAACCACCTCCTAACTCTCTCGGGTGAGGCTTTTTTTTTCCCCCGCAACTCAACTAAAGGTAGCAATGGTTTCCAAAAACGTGAAAACCGTTGCTGCTGTTATCACAAGGGGTGTGTTAACACAGATGGAACTCCCCAAGAAGGACATCAAGAAGGACACAGCTGTTCAGGTCTCTGGCTGCGCAGAGTGTTTGAGCCTGGCTTTAGTACCAGAGGACAGTGTGAGTGGCGTCTGCGTACGATGCGAGCAGGTGGATGATTTGCTGTGCCTGGTGGCAGAACTCAAGGAAGAGGTAGAGAGGCTAAGAAGCATTAGGGAAAGTGAAAGGGAAATTGACTGGTGGAGTCGCACCCTTTCGATCCCAAAGGAAGTTCAGCAGGAGATGGTGAAGCCCTGCCCCTCCTGCCGTCAGGCAGATGGAGCAAACCCAGGTGCCCTTAAAGAACAGATATGAGACCCTGGACCCAGAGAGTCAGGCAGAAGGCAGTCAAGAGGAAGATCTGTCTGGAGAGTCTCCCGGTTGCACTCTGTCTACCAGACGGATTACAACCACAACTATAAAAAGAAAAAAGGTAGTTGTAGTTGGTGACTCCCTTCTGAGGGGAACTGAAGGCCCTATATGTCGACCAGACCCATCCCACAGGGAAGTCTGCTTCCTTCCCGGCACCCGGGTGAGGGATATTAGTAGGAGTCTCCCTGAGCTAATTTTGCCCTCAGATTATATCCACTGTTGGTAGTCCAGGCTGGCAGTGATGACTGAAGAAGTACCAGGGCAATTAAAAAGGACTTCAACCCTGACTGTAAAAGAGTTCTACAGACCCTTCCCAAAAGGGAGAGCTGTACCATTGCAGAACTGGTTCGTGCCTGTCAAGGGGTTGGTTCTATGGCACATCAGACTGATTTATTGGCAGTAGCACTGAGTGCCCAATTAAGAGCACAGGAGGGAGCCAGACCCAAAAGTGGTTGTTACATTTGTGGTGCCCCCGACCACTTTCAAAGAGATTGTCCCAGGAAACCCCTAGCAGTGGTACCCCACAAGCACCCAAAAGCAAGGAGGGTGCCAAAAAACTGGAGGCAAAGGGTGCTGTTGCATGCCCCAGTGCAACAAACAAATGCGACACAAGGGAACAGGTTGGCAATTTGTGCCCTCCCACCTCAACCAGCTCTTTGCGCCCCTCCACCCCAGCCAGTGCTGGGCTGGACTTATCCAACCGGGACTCAGTCTTCATAAGTTCCACAGAGGTAGTGCTAATCCCGACTGGGCTTTGGGGTCCCCTTAGCCCAAGGGTACACGCACTGCTGATTGGAAGGTCCTCCACTACCAAAATAGGTTTATTTGTGATAGACTCAGAGTCTCATAGTGAGATTCTAATAATGTCCTGGACCCCTTCACCCCCCTGTTTCATTCCAAAGGGACAGAAAATCGCTCAACTTCTACAGTGTGTCACCTGCGGGGGAGGGAGGGAGGGAGCAGGGTTCAGGGGCCTTTAGTAACACAGGACACCCACAAATTTACTGAACAGCAGCCATCACAGCCACACAACCGTTCATGACGTGCCAAGTTAATGGACACAGATTTACAGACCTTGTGGACTCGGGAGCCAATGTTTCCATCATAAAGGACTCTGAATGGCCACTTGACTGGCCCACTGTTTGCCCAGTTGCAACCATTCAGGGGGTGGGAGGCACACAAAGACCCAGACAGAGTGCCCAAGTACTCACTGTCTTGGGACCAGAGGGACAAATAGCCAAGGTAGCTCCTTTTGTTGCTCCAATTCCTTGTTCACTGTGGGGGACGGACGTACTCGGGCAGTTTGGCACTGTCATGCAAATTGCTCCTGCAAACAGCCAGGTTTTTCAATGGGGCCATTGGTCAGCCGTCCCAAGCACCGATTAAGCTGGTCTGGAAAAGTGACCAACCGGTCTGGGTAGACCAATGACCTATGAAAAGGGAACGGCTTGAACATTTAAAAAAGCTTGTAAGAGAACAGTTAGAAGCAGGACATATTGTGCCAACAAACAGTCTCTGGAATACTCCTGTGTTTTGCATCCCCCAAAAAAGTGGCAAATGGAGGATGCTACAGGACCTCGGCAGTAAACGCAGTCATAGAATCGATGGGAGCATTGCAATCAGGGCTACCTTCACCCGCTATGCTTCCAACAAATTGACCACTAATAATAATTGATTTAAAGGACTGCTTTTTTACCATCTTCCTACACCCTGAGGATGCGCCAAGGTTTACCTTTTCCATCCCGACCTTGAACAATGCACAACCCATGCAAAGGTATCACTGGGTTATACTTCCTCAGGGGATGAAAAATAGTCCTACAATATGTCAAACAGTAGTGGCAAACACCATTCACCCCATCAGAAAGCGTTTTCCCTCTGCCATCATCTATCACTACATGGATATTTTAATTAGCATGACCACAGAACATGAACTGCAAATTGTTGTTACTGCTCTGACTGATGCTGTCCAAGAAGCAGGATTGCAGGTTGCTCCAGAGAAAATCCAGCGATCGCAGCCCTGGACTTATCTTGGATGGAGGATCACACAGCAAGAAATTTCCCCACAGCCACTGCAGCTCGAGGTAAAGGACACTTTAACTTTACATGAGTTGCAAAAACTCCTGGGAGCCATAAATTGGTTAAGGTCTATTTTAGGCATGACCACAGAGGAACTACACCCTCTATTTGTGCTGCTAAGGGGGGACTCAGACCTAACGTCTAACAGGTCTCTGACAACAGAGGCAAAGCAGGCGTTAGACATTTGTGCCAAGGCAATAGAAAATAGGCAGGGCAGGACAAGAAATCCTGAACTGCAAATCTGCCTAGCCTTAGTTCCCAGCATGTACCAGCCATTTGCAGTTCTGTTTCAGTGGGATCAAACTGAGAAAGACCCGCTGCTAATTCTGGAGTGGCTCTTTCTGCCCCACACACCACCTAAGACTGTATGGACCATTAACAAAATGTTTGCTAAGTTTGTCATTAGACGCAGAGGACGACTACAGGAACTGGATGGAAGGGATCCGACCATCATCTACATTCCAGTTACGAAGGACAATTTAGATTGGATGCTGGTTGAGGACGTAGGATTCCAAACTTCCTTAGCAAGTTTTGATGGTGACATTTCGGTCCATCTCCCTAAGATGGGCAGAAATCGGTAATTTACCTTAAAGACCACGACCAGATGCAGAAATGAATCAGTAAAAGGCCTCACAGTCTTTACAGATGCATCTGGGAGAACACAAAAAACTGCAGTGACATGGATAAACCCTGATACAGGACAATGGGAACAAGAGGTACAGACCATGAACCAAGGCTCTGTGCAGGTTCTGGAACTGGTTGCCATTCGTATTGCCTTGGGGAAATTTTCTGAACAACCTGTTAATATTGTTACTGATTCTTGTTATGCTGCAGGGTTAGTCTCACATCTAGAATGTTCGTTTCTTCGAGATGTCTCTAATCCTCATCTGTTATTTGAAATGCGTTCTATTTGGGTTCTTATCAATCACAGAAAGTTTGATTTCTACATAATGCACACGAGATCTCACACTGACATGCCAGGGCCAATAGCTGAAGGGAACCGAGAGGCTGACAAAGCAGCAATGTTTAATACAATACCCATGGTCCTAGAGCAAGCAAAATTGTCCCATTCATTTTTTCATCCAAATGCACGCTCTCTAAAGAGGCAATTCAAAATAACGATTAATCAGGCTCGAAACATTATCATGACATGTCCAGACTGTCAGAAAATCACCCCCATGCCATCTCAGGAAGGCGTTAACCCCAGAGGGTTAATGGCAAATGAGATCTGGCAAACAGATGTCACACACATCTCCGAATTTGGCACATTAAAATATGTACATGTAACTGTAGACACACATTCACAATACATAACTGCTACAGCACACACAGGTGAGAAAGCCAAGGATGTAATGAGACACTGGCTAAGTTGTTTTGCTACCCTTGGTACCCCAAAACAAATAAAAACCGATAACGGACCGGCGTACATCTCAGAAAAGGTAAGGAATTTCCTATCAGAGTGGGGAATTTCACATGTCACAGGAATCCCACACTCACCTACCAGACAAGCAATTGTAGAAAGGGCACACCGCAAACTGAATGAAATGTTAACTAGACAAAGAAAGGGGGAGAATCTGTATAGTCCGCAAGAACGCTTGTGGAAAGCCACATATGTTATCAATTTTTTAAATTGTGACAGTGCTGAAAGAAGTAGGTACAAAAAACAGCACAAATCTCAGGCATTTGCCTCTCCCAAACCACTAGTCATGGTAAAGGATTTGAAGCACAATTTGAAGTTAAATTAACCACTTCTGTTAGGGATAACAAAAAGTCCTTCTATAAATACATTAATAACAAAAGGAGGGTCAAAGAAAACCTCCATTCTTTGAGGGACTTGGAGGGAAACATAGTTAATAGAGATGAGGAGAAGGTTGAGGTACTTAACACCTACTTTGCCTCAGTTTTTACCAGTAGGACAGGTGACCCTCAAGGCAACTGGCCTCTGGAGCTGGTAGACAGAGATAGGAAACCAAATAGTCCCCTTGTATTCCAGGAGGAAATAGTGACTTACTGAGTCATCTGGATCCTCACAAGTCTATGGGACCAGACGGGATCCATCCTAGGGTAATGAGGGAGCTGGCAGAAGAGCTTGCCAAACCACTCTCCATCATCTTCCAACAATCCTGGCTCACTGGGGAGGTCCCATATGACTGGAAGTTGGCAAATATCACCCCAATCCATAAAAAAGGCTGCAAGGCTGACCCTGGTAACTACAGGCCTGTCAGCCTGACCTCGGTGCCTGGCAGAGTTATGGAGCAGATTATCCTGTGTGAAATCACACAGCAACTACAGGATGGACAAGGGATCAGACCCAGCCAACATGGGTTTAGGAAGGGCAGATCCTGTTTGACCAACCTGATTTCCTTTTACGATCAGGTGACCTACCTGGTGGATGAGGGAAAGGCTGTGGATGTGGTCTATCTGGACTTCAGCAAAGCCTTTGACACTGTCTCCCATAGCATACTCCTGGAAAAACTGGCAGCCCATGGCTTGGACAGGGGCACTCTGTGCTGGGTGAGGAACTGGCTCGAGGGCCGGGCCCAGAGAGTGCTGGTGAACGGAACTGCATCCAGTTGGCGGCCGGTCACCAGTGGTGTTCCCCAGGGGTCAGTGATGGGCCCAGTCCTTTTTAACATCTTTATCGATGATTTAGATGAGGGGATTGAGTCCATCATCAGCAAATTTGCAGATGACACCAAGTTGGGAGGGAGTGTCGACCTGCCGGAAGGTAGGAGGGCTCTGCAGAGGGATCTGGATAGACTGGAGATATGGACTGACTCCAATGGAATGAAGTTCAACAAGACCAAGTGTCGGGTCCTGCACTTTGGCCACAACAACCCCCTGCAGCACTAAAGGCTGGGGACAGAGTGGCTGGAGAGCAGCCAGGCGGAAAGGGACCTGGGGGTGCTGATCGACAGGAGGCTGAACATGAGCCAACAGTGTGCCCAGGTGACCAAGAAGGCCAATGGCATCCTGACCTGCATCAAGAACAGTGTGGCCAGCAGGAGCAGGGAAGTGATCCTTCCCCTGTACTCTGCATTGGTGAGGCCACACCTTGAGTATTGTGTTCAGCTCTGGGCCCCTCAGTTCAGGAAGGATATTGAGGTGCTGGAGTTGGTCCAGAGAAGAACAACGAGGCTGGTGAAGGGACTTGAGCACAAGTCCTATAAGGAGAGGCTGAGGGAGTTGGGGTTGTTTAGTCTGGAGAAGAGAAGGCTTAGAGGCAACCTCATCACCCTCTTCAACTACCTGAAGGGAGGTTATAACCAGGTGGGGGTTGGTCTCTTCTCCCAGGCAACCAACAATAGGACAAGGGGACATGGGCTCAAACTCTTCCAGGGGAGGTTTAGGTTAGATGTTAGGAAGAAATTCTTTACAGAGAGGGTTATCAGGCACTGGAACGGCCTACCCAGAGAGGTGGTGGATTCACCATCCCTGGAGGTTTTTAAGAAGAGATTGGACGTGGCCCTTAGTGCCACGATATAGTAATTGGAGTTGGATCAGGGGTTGGACTTGATGATCTTGGAGGTCTTTTCCAACCCAATCTATTCTATGATTCTATGATTCTATGATTCTATGATTCTATGATTTCGGGACAATGGACAGGACCCCTAGATCTTATGACTTGGGGGAGAGGTTACACCTGTGTAACTACAGGAAAAGAACTTAAATGGATTCCTTCCAGGTGTGTAAAACCCTATTTAGGTACACAATCACAGCAGCAGGAACCAGAGATGAATGAATGAGTGAATGAATAAAAGAATTGTTTGACTGGACAAAAATTAAAACACAAAACACCTCACAAAATAACATTACCTCCACCACAAGGTCACTTTAAGAGATTTTAGTTTTGCTAAGCTTAGACTGTTTCTTAAATAAAGTTGAAGTCTCCAGTTATTTAAAAAACCCTCAGGTTAATAAAAGTTATAGTATTATACACAGTTGGGCTAAGGTCCCTAAGTTAATAAAGTTATTTCTCCAAGTTGCACTACCCTATAGGAATATAAGAAAGTTTTGAAAGGTTTACAATAAAAGTACAAGGAACCAAAGCAAGCAATGTACTGGGTCATTGCGAACTTTGGTAGTTTACAATGTACTGTTCTGATTGTTTGCACTGTTGTTTTTGCACTGTCTTTGTGACTTCTTTAGATAATTAAAAGGGGGGTGATGTGTCCAAGGCACAGGGTACGTGCCAGGGCAGAGGAGCCCGAAAGAGCGTGTCTAGGAAGGGCAAAAGTACTCTAGCCCATAAGTTGGCGGGGCTGATCAGGAGGGCTTTAAACTAGGTTTGAAGGGGGAAGGGATTGAAACCAGGCTCTCCGGAGATGAGTCTAAGGGTGGAGAGCCCAAGTTAAGAGCCAAATCAGCAGTTCGGTTGAAGTGCATGTACACCAATGCACGCAGCATGGGTAACAAACAAGAGGAGCTGGAAACCATCGTGCAGTAGGAAAGCGATGATGTAGTCGCTATCACAGAAACATTGTTTATATTAGTATGTTCCCAAGATTTAGCAAAAAAATAGAGATAAGCAGTGCAACCAGTAAACTCCGCGTCCCGCACAGGAACTTGCTATTCAATAACTACTATCACTATTGCATGCAATATATAACTGCCTTTATCTCACCCCACGTTGGGCGCCAAAAAGAACTGTGGTGGGTTGACCTTGGCTGGACGCCAGGTGCCCACCCAGTCGCTCTATCACTCCCCTTCCCAGCCAGACAGGAGAGACAGTAAGGTGGAAAAACAACTCGTGGGTTGGGATAAGGCAGTTTATTCAAAGCGAAAGCAAAGGGGAAGTTTGTTTGTGCAAAAGTGAAGTGAAAGATAGCTCGGTTTATTCTCTACTTCCCATGAGCAGTGATGGTCAGCCACTACCGAGAAGCAGGGCTTCAGAACGTGTAACAGTTTCTCAGTAGGCAGCCATTGGAGACAATGAATGCCTGCCTTCCTGCTCCTTGCCTATGCTTTTATATCTGAACTGACGTCATATGGTCTGGAATATTCCTTTGGTCAGTTTGGGTCAGTTGGCCTATTTGGGTCCCCTCCCAGGATCTTGCCCTTGATTGAGGAAGGAATGTTACAGTGCTGGTGCTGTGCTCAGCAGTAACCAAAACACCGGTGTGTTACCAACACACTTCTAGTTACCAATGCAAAGCACAGCATTGTGAGGGCTGCTATGGGGACATGAACTCCAGCTCAGCCAGACCCAATACAATCTCCACCCCTTATTCCATACCATTTTTGTCATACTCAGATCTCATATCTGACTATCTCCCGCACTAGCATAGATCTTGTTTAATAAACCCTGCTATCTTTTGCTTTTGCGCACATGAGCTTCAATTTACTTTTTGCTTTAAATAAACTGCCTTATCCCAGCTGTAATGGATTGAGCCTGGTTGGATACCAGGTACCCGTTAAAGCCACTCTCTCAGTCTTCCTCTGCAACTAGACAGACAAGAGAGAAAAAAAACCGCGAAGGATCCATGAGTTGAGATAACAACTGGGAGAGGTCAGTTACTGATTACCTTCATGGGCAAAACAGACTCAAAGTGGGGATATTACTTCAATTTATTACTAACAGGATAAGAACCAAAGAGTGAGAAATAAAACAGTCTTATAAACACCTTCCTCCCACCCCTCCCGGTGCAGGGGGACGGGGAATGGGGGTTGCGGTCAGTTGTTGTTTCTGCTGCTGCTCAGAGTGTTGTGGGTTGACCCTGGCTGGATTCTAGGCACCCACGAAAATCGCTAAGAGCTGGGAGAGGTCACATAGGCAAGACAGACTCAACATGGGGACAATACTAAAATTTATTACTAACAGGATAAGAGCTAAAGAGTGAGAAATAAAACAGTCTTAAACACACTTTCCAACCACCTCTCCTTCCTTCCATGTTCTCCCTCCTCCCCCTGCATCAGTGCAGGAAGAGAAGTCCACCCATAGGGCAACAGGTCTTTCGAATCTGCTATCACGTAGGTCACTCTTCCATGGGGTGCAGGGGATCTCTGCACCTCAATGGTCCTTCATGGGCTGCAGGGGGACAACCTGCCTCACCATGATCTTCACCATGGATTACAGGAGAGTCAAAGCTCTGAGTCCTTCCCCTGTTCCGTGGGGTCCCTCCCACAAGTAACAGTCCTTGGCGGACCTCTCCAACATGGGTCCATCCCTCAGGCAGTAGTTCTTCCATATCTACTGTCCTGAGAGTCACTTCATAGGATGCAGTACTTCATAGGGTGAACTGTACCAATGTAGGTTCCCCCACAGGGCCATGAGTCAAGTCCTACCCAGCATGGGTTTCTTGCTTCACGGGCCGCAGATCTCCTGCAGGACTCTGTTCCATCCTGGGCCTCCCACGGTGTAATGGTTTTGAGTCTTAGGCCTTCCTTCCTGGTAACCAGTGATGTATTCCACTCTATCCCTTTACATAAACAGAGGTATAAATAAGATGGAGAGAGAAGCCTCTTCCTCTTTTCTCTTCCGGTGAGGTTGGGAGACAGCAGGTCCCTGCGGTTGGTCTCGTTCATCTGGGAGTTGAGGCCTGGTCAGGTTTGTTGTTTGCCACGCAGAAGGCAGAGGGTGCTGGCGGTGTCTGGCACGATCCTGCTTTCTCAAGGGAAGTATTGAGATCTCATTTTCCTAGTTTTTTTATAGACTGTTCCCAGGTTTTGATTGTGCATATTTGTTTTGGTTTTCTTTTTTGTCCCTTTTTCCCCTTTCCCTTTCCCCTTTGGGGTTGTTTGGGGCTCCTTTTTATATGTACATAGTATTTTAACTGTATATAACTGTACTATACGTAAATATATATATATTTTATTATAGTTAGGCTATTCCAGATTTTTTCATAGTTTTTTTCTCTCTCGCTCTTTGTCAGAGGTTTTGTGCTGGGTCTTGGGACTTGGCAGGGAGCCAAATCAAAACAGACACACGGGTAGCAGGCTTCTTCTTGCATCCACCCACTCCAGTATGGGTGTCGCTGCAGCACAGCAGGGCTGCCCTGGCCCTTCCTGACTCAGTTGGGACAGGAGGGGGGGAATGCCTGCCGGTGGGGTTGCTTTGCCACCTTGGTCTAGCCCGCGTTGCTGCACGTGCCAGCCCCAGCCTCGGTCACCCTTTCACAGGGGTTGTCGCTGCCTGCTCTGGACTAGGTGCCAAGAGTCCCGGGCCAGTCTGCCGCTACCTGCCCCAACGCCGCTGCGGTGGAGGCAACGGGGCTGCCCGGGAGCTTTGGTCAGCTCTTCCCTGACTGGAATTTCTTCTGCGCAACAAGTTTTTTCTTAAATATGTTATCACAGAGTCATTACTAAAACTTCTAATTGTCTCTCCTCCTGGTCAGCAGCAGGAAGTCTGCCCTGGAGCCAACCATCTTTGGTTCCATGGGGGGGAAACTTAGCAGCTTCTACAGAAGCTATCTCTGTAGCCCCCCCCCCCACTACCAAAATAAACCAGTCACATCAACCCACAACAGAGAGGAGTCCTTCCCCTGCTCCTGTGGGGGTGGGGTCCCTCCTATGGTAGGCAGTCCTTGATGGACCTCTCCAGTGTGAGTCCATCCCTTGGGCAGCAGTTCTTCCCAAACTGCTGTCCCGTGGGTCACTCCTCCATGGGGTGCAGTCCTTCACAAATGAGCTGTACCAGTGTGGGTCCCCCACACGGGTCACAAGTCCCACCCAGGAAAAACCTGCTCCAGCGTGGGCTTCCCTCTCCATCAGTTGCAGATCTTTTGCAGGACCCTGCTCCATCTTGAGCCTCCCACGGGGTTATAGCCTCCTTCATGCACCCACCTGCTCCAGTATGGGCTCCTCCATGGGCTGCAGGTGGGTCTCTGCACCCCGATGGTCCTCCATGGGCTGCAGAGGGACAACCTGATTCAGCATGGTCTTCACCATGAGCAGCAGGGACCACAGCTCTGGATCCTGTAGCACCTCCTCCCCCTCCTTCTGCACTGACCTTGGTTTCTACTTTGTTATTCCCATGTTCTCATTCAGTTCTTCCCTGGCTGGAATTTCTTCTGCGCAACAACCTTCTGTTCTTAAATATGTTATCACAGAGGCTTTACTATTACTCCTGATTGGCTCGACCTTGACCAGCGGCAGGAAGTCCACCCTGGAGCCTCCTGGCATTGGCTCTATGGGACAGGGGAAGCTTCTAGCAGCTTCTAACAGAAGCCACCCCTGTAGTTCCCCCCCGCTACCAAAACCCAGCCACAGAAACCCACTACACCAACCCAGGAGTTGGGTTTTTTCCAACCTTACTCTCTCCCCTGTCCCGTTGGGAAGGGGAGTGATAGAGCGGTTAGGTGGGTACCTGGCATCCAACCAAGGTCAACCCACCACAGGATCAAAAAGGAGTGTTTTGGCCTTGACTGGTGTTTTTGATAGAGTGCTGTGTTCTCAAAGCAAAAATCACTTTGAAAGGTCTGCATGATAGCCTGTGGTTTTCTCTTGTGGTTGAACACAGCCACCACATGACACGAGGTGAATGTGTGGGATCAAGGCACCAGTATAGGACGATCCTGGGAATTCCAGTTAACTAAAAAACAAACACCAGGTGCTGTTTACAGAGGAACCCTAATAAAAGGAGAACTCCGAAAAGATTGGTGGACAAATCCCAAAATCAAACTCTGTGTGTTGCCAGCCTCATTTCTTTCAGCACCCATAATTACCATATCTGGTGACCCCAACATGCAACCTGGTAGGGCAGGTCATAACACCTGCCTGTGTTGAAGAATATATCTGGTGCAGGTAGCTGGATTTGCAAGGTGCAGATTGAGATACATGAATATTGGGGGTTGATTTAAAGGGTATGAAATTACCATGCAAATCGGGTTTTGTACACTGTGAAAATGATTTGTTAGTAGCAAGTAACTATGAGAATGCCTTCATATTAGACACTATACATTTGTGTATTGCCCTAGTGAAAAGGGGACACCCAGCATGTCTGTCCAAATTTCAGCTGGGTAAAAAGAAAGTTAAATATTTAAGTTTATTTCAGGAAAATGGCAACGGATAATAGATCTGGAAAGAATAGAGACCATAATTAAGTTCCAGTGTCCAGTCACAAAAAAAGCAGGTATGAGGTTTTCTCAGGAGTCGTGGGATTTTGTTGGCCATGGATTCCTAGATTAAAGGAACTAAGTTTCTGACTGAGGCAACCAAGAACAAAGAGATAGAGCCTATTGCGTGGGGCACAGAGAGAGAACAAACTTTAAAGCTATTGTCTTAGTTTAACAAGATTACAACTTAGAAATTAAGAAACTTCAGGTGGAAGTGTGGAAAAGGAAAAGAAACAGTTTTTTATTAACAAAATCTGAATAAACAACAAATGGTGCAATCAAAAACTTTCAGAAGAAAGAAAACAAAGTCACAATTCCCCAGGTGGCAGGGGAGGGGGGAGAAACTGAAGGCAAAATGTCCTGGCAGTTCAACAGTTGCTCGCATGCACGTGTGCCTGTAGCTAACGATGACTTCGCAACCAGCAATGAAGGAGTTCTTTTTCCCACAGGCAGTCCCGAAGGCAGAATACCTCACTCTGAGATGGGTTGGTCTCTCTGTCTCTCAGTCATCCTCCATGAGGTGTCCCGTGTGGAAAAAAAACTTCCTCTCAGGAAAAGAAAAGGAGGCAACTGAAACCGAGCTCCCCACTCTGTCCAGTTGTGGTGGGGGAAAGAAAATTTTTCCCACTGAAGTTATAAAATGGTAAACCCCAGGCGGTGGTTGCCCTTGGGTTTGAGCCAATGAGCGCTTCTGCAAAATATAAACATATCACTCAGACCGGAAAAAGAAGGGTAGTTGTAGTTGTAACTGTTGGAGGGGCGGTCATCTTGCAGAACCATGAGGAGAAGGGGCAGGAGCCCTGCTGGGGGGCTATGGTCCCCCCAGCCCCTGGTTGAGGGGCTACAGGGACTTGGAACAGTGTTAGACTGGGCTAAGTATCTGTAGCTAAGAGCTGGGAGTTTTTCTCCACTGTGAGCAGCAGCAGGAGCAGCGTACGGAGAACAGTGGCAGAGAGCCAAGAGATAAGAACTGAAGAAGCAGCAAACCAAGCACGCAGTTAAGCAGAGACACAGTTGTCTGAAGAGAGAGAGAGAGTTTGGGTAAGAACTGAAACAAACTCCCCAAACCCCTCTGAAACCTCCTAGAGAGGAGGAGTAGATGGACTCTTACTTGAGAGGAGTCCTGGAGTGCTACAGCACCGAAAAGAGAGGAGTTGAGAAGCTCAAGGCATCCCGGAGCTGGACCGGGATGGTTTTGCCCCCCCCCCACTGACCTGAGACAGAGTACAGGAGCTCTGATAGAACTCTTGAGGCAAAGGCCTTCAACTGAAAACTGCCCGAGACGTTCTGACTCAGGGGTGAATCCCCTGAGGAAGGGACCTTCATGGGATGTCTTACACCTCATGATATGACATGATGAGGCGAACCTTGTCCCTGCTACGCAGTCCATGGAAGACAAGACCCTCGCTTGGAGTCGAAGGGCTGAGAGGGGCTTGGAGACCCCCCTCATGTGTACTGGCAGAGATCCAGCTGCAGCTGCTGCATGGAAGAAGAGAGTCTGCTACCCTAGAGACACTGCTGCTCTGAGAGTGGAAAGGATCTCTTCCTTCTTCCCTCCTGGACTTTTATTTGGAGAGAGAAGAGATTTGATCCATTGTAAATACTGCTTTATCATGGTAGAGATAGTTGAGATTGTGTGTGTAATGTATTATAATATTTATTTGTACAGTGCATTGTAATCCCTTACCCCCATTCTGAGTCTCGTGTGATGTCTGGAAAACCCATCTCACACTGGGCTGAGATGTGGGAGGGGGGTTTGGACTCTAGAACTGGATTTTTGGGGCTCTCAAACCATGACACCGGTCCACAGACTAAACCCAAAAACCCCTGAACAAAAGACTGCCCAGTCATCCCCACAGCAACTGCGCTTCCTGGGCACCTCCCCCTTCCCCTGCTCCTGCGCTGCCCAGCGTGTGCGGCCCTGCTCCCGACTCTTCCTATCCTGGAAGAAACAGATGGGGGGGGGACATTGGGAAAAAATTCCAACATCTCTTTTCAAACCTATGACAGCTATAAAAGTAGCTTTGGTGTCTGCTATTGGGTTCCCAGATCCTTTAATCAGGATGCACATGAATAGCTAGTGAGTGGTAATGCGGAATTTAGGATTCCATCAGAGACCATTTGCATATTACTCAGTTCAACCAGTTGCAGCAGGAGCACAAGCTTGTATTAAGTCAAAGGAAGCAGTAGCAACGATATTAGAAAAGAGCTGCCCCCTTATCCTGGGACATCATGTAATCTAGTCTGTGTGAGAGTAGGGTGTGTAGGGAGTCAAACAGGGCACATGTTGGCTCACCAAGGTCAGTGCAGAAGGAGGGGGAGGAGGTGCTCCAGGATCCAGAGATGAGGCCCCTGCAACCCGTGGTGAAGACCACGGTGCAGCAGGTTGTCCCTGTGCAGCCCATGGAGGAGCCCATGCTGGAGCAGGTGGGTGCATGAAGGAGGCTGTAACCCCGTGGGAGGCTCAAGATGGAGCAGGGTCCTGCAAGAGACCTGCAGCCGATGGAGAGGGAAGGCCCGCTGGAGCAGGTTTTTCCTGGGTAGGACTTGTGGCCTGTGTGTGGGACCCACACTGGTACAGCTCATTTGTGAAGGACTGCACCCCATGGAGGAGTGACCCACGGGACAGCAGTTTGGGAAGAACTGCTGCCCAAGGGATGGACTCACACTGGAGAGGTTCTCCAAGGACTGTCTCCTGTGGGAGGGATCCCACGAGAGCAGGGGGAGGACTCCTCTCCCTGAGCAGTGACAGAAACAACAGCTGACCAGAACTCCCATTCCCTGTCCCCCTGCACTGCTGGGGGGGAGGACGGAGAACATGGAAGGAAGGAGGGGTGGGGGGAAGGTGTTTATAAGACAGTTTTATTTCTCACTCTTTTGTTCTTATCCTGTTAGTAATAAATTTAAGTACTATCCCCACTCTGAGTCTGTTTTACCCATCGTCTGTTTAAGGAGACTGAAGTGTTTTGCTAAGGAGGATGTTATGAGGTAGACCAAACTCCTCTCTCTCAGCATTTGTAAATCCAAAATTAAGAGGCTCCAATTGAGGAAGTATGGAAAAAGGAAGAAATAACAGCCCTTTATGAAAAGATATATGTATATTGTCAAAAACATTAACAGAACACAAAAAAACCTAAACAATAATCCTGTACCCAAAAGTCCCCTTCAAAAAGGGAACAGTTTGATACTTCTCTGTCCTCATGGTTGGCAGGGGGTACTGTTGGACTCTGGCTGTCGCCATGTGAGGCCCCGGTGTGCGGGAGAAGCCGACAATGGAGATTTCCCCCCCCATCCTTAGAGAGGGCTATCAGCCTGAATTGTAGTTCTGCCAGCCAACTCCTCTGTGTAGGTCAATCACCCAACGCAGAAAACTGTCCTCCCCATTCAACATCCCTCCCCCACATTGCAGCAGGGGAAAGAAAATTCCCGTTTGGTTTTTTAGAACAAGTAAACCTATGACACCTGTGAAAGTAATCAGTAAGTGACCTCTCCCAGCTGTTAACTCATGAATCCTTAGCTGTTTTTCTTTTTTCTTTCTCCTCTTGCAGAGGGAGAGTGTGGCTTTAGTGGGTACCTGGCATCCAGCCAGGGTCAACCCACTGCACCATAAAATTTCCCTGTATTCTTCCCAGGCCACCTGTCCTCGTTTCCACCTTCTGAAAGCTACGTTTTTTTGCTCTGAGTTTTCACAGCAGCTCCTTATCCATCCATGGAGGCCCCCTGGCATTTTTGCCTGATTTCCTCCTTGTTGGGATGTATTGCTTCTGAGCTTGGAGGAAGTAATCCTTGAAATTCAACCAGCATTCTTGGACCCCTCTGCCTTCTAGGGCTCTATCCCGTGGGACTCTACCCAGTAGGTCCTTGAAGAGGCCAAAGTCTGTTCTCCTGAAGTCCGGGGCAGTGGGTTTGCTGCATGCCCTCCTCACTGCCCTGAGGATCTCAAACTCCAGCATCTCATGGTCACTGCAGCCAAGGCTGCCTTGGAGCACTACATTCCCCACCAGCTCCTCCCTGTTGGTGAGCACAAGATCCAGTATGGCACCTCTCCTTGTTAGCTCCTTGTAGTGGGTTGACCTTGGCTGGACACCAGGTGCCCAACAAGCTGCTCTACCACTCCCCTTCCCAGAGGAACAGGGTAGAAAGAATAAGGTGGAAAATGATCATAACACTCATAGAAATGTCTAATTTCTGTATTCATCAAATAGTGAGCTGAGACTTTCAGAGGGTTCATGATAGTTTCCCAGCAGTAGACCAGGAACATTTCAGTGTTCAAAATAAATAGCAACTTAACACTAAGTTACATGCAAAACTAGTAGTGCTGTGGAAGTGACACCATTTTTATCCTGATGCCTAAAGGAGCTGAGGAAAAAAACCTCCAGAGCAATTTAATTAGAGGTGAGATAAGAAAAGGATTTAATCATGCCTCCAAGGCATAGGGTTACAAGACGCGTGAACCGCTCTGCCTCAGGTGCTTACAATTTATAATAGTGTTTGTCCAATCCGAGGTTTTATCCACCCTCTGGCTTTTGCCCTGGCTTTTCGAACCCACCTACTTCGTCACCCTTGTCTTCCTTGGAGTACAGAGGGCACATGTCCACCCAGTTCTTGACTGTATCTTGTGGTTTAGGCCAGAGTACAAGTGTTCTCAAACAGAAGAGACCTATCTTAAAGAGAAGTCTAAATATTCTAAAGGAATTTAGGAGAATTGATAAAGGGAATTGGGGTAAAAAAGTTGGGATATGTGTGTAGTTTCTGTGCTAAGGGTAAGGGTAAGGGAATAAATGCTACTGCTTCTAAAATCTACTTATGAAACTTATAAAAATTAGAAAAATCAAAAAACTACAAGGACCTTAAGGCATCAAATCCATGTTACAGTCAAGCGAGATGCAGATACCGAGGGACCTGTCTACATTGCATGGTAAAACAGAGTGCAGAAATTTTCAAACTAACATTAAATACAATAACTGTGAAGGGAGAACTGTACAGTCACTTCATCATGTTAGGCCAAGCACAGAAAATATACCTGTTTCCAGGATTGCTATAGATAACTGAACTGGTATCTATTATTGGGACTGAACTGCTATGGCACTGAACTGCTATATATCTATAGCAACTCCTTTGGGACTCATGGAGCAATTCCTTATGCATCTTTCATTGCACTGTTGGTAAGTGTGAACATTTTAGCGAAGATTGATGTGCCCTCTGCATTCAAGAGTATACTCCTATAGCAGGTGCATCAACAAAAATGGCATAAAATTCCATGAGATTGTCAATGTGCTGTAACAACCACCACTGTCACAACCCTGTCCCCCATGATGCCCTATGAGAAATAAATAACCTGGTTTTATTATAAGCAAATGAACTTAGTAGGGAGATGGAAGGGGATGGTTTTTTTTTTAACCAAGAGGTTTTTTAGGCATACCACGGAAGCTGTAAGGTGGATAGTCCTCTGGGAACCTTTAGCGACCAGGAATAGGGAAAATACATAAATAAAGATGTATCCTCTCTGTCATGCAGCAGCCTATTATGTACAGGGGGACCCCCCTGTACAGGTCCAGGGGGGTACGTCACAATCAATCAAGGGAAAGGGTAACACCCTCTCCCGGCTCAGAGAAATTACCTTTTAAGATTAAAAAAATGGCGGTCAATGAATATGTAACATCCCCGGAGCTCCAGGGACCCCGGTAACCCCCGGGTGCGGCCACCGTCGACCCCCTGCCCTGGTCCTGGCAGGAGGAAGGAAAGAAAGAGGTGGAACCTCCCCAGCGGGTACTGCGCCCCCGTGGAAGAAGAGTGGGGAGCTTTGGAGCACACAGAGGTTTGCCGTTCCGGGTTTGGGGGAGGGGAAGGGTGTCCAGTGGGCCATGGGGGTCCTTGGACTGACGGGAGGGCGAGCGGGACAATCCTGTATGAAATGTCGCAGATGAGCAGGGCACCTGAAGATATGTGGTAACACAGTGGGGGAAGGATAAGGTCAGGGTGGATAATGGGTTCTTTTAGAGTGATGGGGGTCCCGGTCGGGCTGGGGCCCTGAAAGGCACCCCAACCTTGGATGCATATGGGAACCAGAAGGATTTGTTTGTTTGTTTGTTTTTGGCTCACCTGCGGCTACTGCCCAGGTTCGGCATGTTCTGGATATATTTGCTTTCCTTTGTTACATCCTGAAAGGGTCGTCAAGGACAAAGGGTTGTTCCTGGGTATCTCCTTGAGATTGTATACAGATAGGTGATAGTAAAGTAGGAAATGAAAGACTTGCCCAAATCGTTCTAATAGGAATGAAACTTGTGTACCCCTATGTGGTTGCGAGCTACGCTGGCGATAGTACATGCCTTCGGTAGGGTCGCCCATGTCAGACAGGTCAAAAATGTAGGGACAGATACAATGCATTCTTGAGCAGGATGAGCTCGTTAGCCTTCTGGCAGTCATCCTAGGAGAAGGACAACTCTAATCCCAAACCTGGGCAGATGGAGCTCACTTAGCCCTGTAAGGCCATCCATCTAAGAGAAGGTCAATCTAATTAAACCTACGTCCTGAGGACCTCGTTGCCACCACCCAAGCTCACTCAGCCCTGGCAGATGAACCTTAGGATTAAAGGGTGGGTTCAGTTCCGTGCATACTGCATCTCACCTAAAAAATCCACTGTGCAGGCTCGAAGGCTTTACCCACATTCATAAAGCCCTGTAGCGATGGGCGAGGGTCGAAATGGCAGGTGAAAGGTGCACTGGAAGCCGCAGACCCAACCCTGCATGCAGGCGGTTCAGGATATTGGTCATCTGAGACTGACCGGAGATGACAGTCTCTTGGGGGAGCACCCTGAATGACCAAGCAGCCTTTTCAAGGACAGCACTGCTTGCTCCACTTGGAGAGGGGCCTAGAAAAGGTGGTCTAAACAAAGCTCATCTCCACCTTCACCCAGCTGGTTAACCGCAGGTCAACCGGCATCTTCTTCCAATGCGGTCACCCAAAGATCAAAAGACAAAGGCATACCTGCCTCCAAAGGTGTACCTAAATTAACTCTAGCATGTTGGAATGTCAGAACCATGCTCGATTCTGCGGATAGCGGACATCCTGAGCATCTTTCTGCCCTAATTGCCCATGAACTGACTCGTCTCAACATCAACATTGTTGCTCTCAGTGAAGTTCGTCTTCACAAGGAAGGTAGCCTCAGAGAACATGGTACCGGTTACACACTCTTTTGGTCAGGTAAACCCAGAACTGAAAAACATCTCTCAGGAGTTGACTTCATGATCAAAACCTCTTTTGTTCTCAAACTCAAATATCTGCCGACAGGTCACTCTGACCGCATTATCTCCCTACGCCTTCCACTCCACAACAACCAACATGTTGTCCTCTTTAGTATATATGCCCCAACTCTCCAAGTTGACCCTGACGAAAAAGATAAATTTTACACTGACCTGCGCCACCTTACCCAAAAGGTGCCTGCAGATGATAAGATCATTATCCTGGGTGATTTCAACGCCAGAGTAGGTAAGAATTTTGAAACCTGGAAAAGAATATTAGGCAAACATGGTGTTGGAAACCGCAACGATAATGGTCGACTTCTGCTAGAATTCTGTGCAGAGCAACAGCTCACCATCACTAACACTATCTTTCAGCAGAAAAATTGTCTGAAGACAACCTGGATGTGCCCCAGATCTAAGCATTAGCACCTTGGTGCGACGGAGAGATGTCCGCGATGTCCACCATACCTGCGTGATGCCCAGCACAGAATGCCAAACAGACCATCGGCTTGTGCGCTGTAAACTCAACTTCAATCTTAAATTCAAACCTAAAACGGGCAGTATCCCAAGGAGAAGACTCCAAGTTAACAATCTCCAATCAACCACAGTGAGAGACAAATTCCAGGCAAATCATCAAACTAGGCTCTAAAACCATTCCATAGATTCTACAGATTCCTCTCCTGAAACAATTTGGCACCATATTAAAAACAGCATCCTGCAATCCTCTGAAGAATCCTTAGGGTTCTCCCTCAAGAAGAACAAGGACTGGTTTGATGAAAACAATCAAGAGATCCAGGAATTGTTGAGGAAGAAGAGAACCGCCCACCAAGCACACCTTGCACTGCCATCCTGTCACGCAAGAAAAGTAACCTTTCATCTTGCATGCAGCAAGCTCCAACAGAAACTCCGTGACATCCAGAACAAGTGGTGGATCGATCTAGCTGAAAAAACTCAATTATGTGCAGATACGGGTGATCACAGAGGTTTCTATGAGGCCTTGAAAACAGCATATGGGCCTACATACCAGGTCCAAAGCCCTCTACTCAGCGCTGATGGTCAAACGCTTCTAACAGATAAAACCTCCATTCTGAATCGATGGTCTGAACACTTTCAGACTCTTTTCAGTACCAGTCGTGTAGTCCAAGACTCAGCAATTCAGTCCATCACACAACAACCGGTGAAATACAAATTGGATACTGCCCCCACTTTAGGAGAAACTCTCAAGACCATACAGCAGGTGAAAATCGACAAGGCAGTTGGAGTTGATGGAATTCCACCCAAAGTCTGGAAACATGGGGGCCTTGCACTCCATGCTAAATTTCACGAGTTTGTACTGCACTGCTGGGAATTAGATGAACTACCTTCAGACCTTCGTGATGCAGTCATCATCACTTTGTATAAGAAGAAAGGTATTAAATCAGACTTCAAATTACCGTAGTATTACTCTGCTCTCCATTGCTGGCAAAATCCTAGCAAGAATACTCTTGAACAGACTAATACCTGCTATAGTAGAAGGAATTCTACCTGAAAGTCAGTGTGGTTTCAGAGCCAACAGAAGTACCACAGACATGGTATTTGTTCTCAGACAACTGCAAGGGAAGTGTAGGGAACAGAACAAAGGTCTTCATGTAACCTTTGTTGACCTCACCAAGGCTTTCAATACTGTGAGCAGAAAAGGTCTATGGCGGATTTTGGAAGGTTTAGGTTGTCCCCCCAAGTTCCTTAAAATGATCATATCACTCCATGAGGATCATCACAGCCAAGTCAGATATGGCAATGCACTTTCTGAGCCCTTTCTAATAACGAATGGTGTGAAACAAGGATGTGTTCTTGCATCAACCCTATTCACAGTCTTTTTCAGCATGATGCTGCAAAGGACCACGGCAGACCTCGATGATCAGGACGGTATCTACATTCGATACCGTACTGATGGAAGCCTATTCAACCTAAGACGACTGAAGGCCCACACTAAGACATTAAACCATCTTGTCCGGGAGTTGCTTTATGCTGATGACGCTGCTCTTGTGGCCCATGCAAATGCAACTCTGCAGCGTTTAACATCCTGCTTTGCAGATGCTGCTGAGCTCTTTGAGCTGGAAGTCAACTTAAAGAAGACAGAAGTTGTCTATCAACCGGCACCTCAGGAAGTCTTCCATCATCCCCATATCACCATTGGCGAATCAGAGTTCAAATCAGTCCAGCAGTTTAATTACCTAGGTAACCTCATCTCTTCGGATGGTAAGATTGATGGAGAGATAGAGAACAGGTTGACAAAGGCATATAGTGCCTTCGGAAAGCTTCATAAAAGAGTTTGGGGAAATAAACACTTGAAGAAAAGTACAAAGATCAGTGTTTACAAAGCCATAGTGTTGTCTACTCTCTTATACGGTTCCAAATCATGGGTCATCAACCACCTGCGTCTCCTAGAACGCTTCCATCAATGCTGCCTCCATACAATCCTAAACATCCACTGGTCAGATTTTGTGACCAATACATCTGTTCTAGAGCAAGCAGTAGTCACAAGTATTGAGACCATGTTACTGAGAACACAACTGCGATGGGCAGGGCACGTCTCCAGGATGAAGGACCACCGTCTCCCTAAGATCATGCTTTATGGTGAACTTGCCACTGGTTGCCGCAAGAGAGGAGCCCCGAAGAAAAGATACAAGGACTCCCTGAAACAACATCTCAGTCTTGGCCATATTGATCACCATAACTGGTCTACTCTGACCTCCAATCGGGAGGCCTGGAGACACGTCATCTATAATGCAGCTGTCTCCTTTGAGAACACACGCAGGATCACTCTCGAGGAGAAAAGACAACACAGAAAGAACTGTGCCTTTTGCGATCAGATATGTCTGTCAAGTATTGGCCTCATAAGCCACCAACGTGCCTGTAACAAATGTGGATAGAACCTTCCCAAATCTTCGTTCGCGAAACCTAACCATGATATATATAATTACTCCTCACTTTCCTAGACTCAACTTCACTCCTTCAGTCCAGACTCCTCCTCCCTTTTTATAGCCACAGGTTATGCTCAATCCCTTCAGTGAGGAAACCAGCAATGCAAAGGCAGGAGAGGGGTGTGTTACCATCAGTACAAAGCAGTTTCTCTCTGACACTCCTTTTTTGTCCTTTTCTGACATTCTTCCAGATAAACTGGAAGATGTTGGCTGATCTTGGCAGCCAATCACAGGCAATATGAAAAGACATTACACATAACGTTGTAAAAATTAGTGACTATCTGCCATAAACTGGCAGCTGAAACAGCATGGCAGACCCTGTGTATTTACTGGGAGGGGGCTTCCTGCTCTGACATCCTTCTGAGGTAAACAGGAAGGGGTGGTTGGTCCTGCCAGACAATCACAGGGCTGTCTGAGAACATAAAGTGTGACTGTGTCAAAACCAACAGTCAACCAATCACAAACCAGTATTAAATTGTGTGGGAGTCTGACATTTTATGTAATGGTAACTCCTTTTCATAAAACAGTGGCTGAAATAAAATGCCCCCTCCCATGCAGGGAGGAGGGACTTTCAGATTCTTATAACATGTGATGGGAAGAGGAGAAGGTCTCCTGGGGTGTGCAGAATATGTGAGTGTCTGCAGGGGGAAGGACTTCTCTGGAAGCTGGGGTCCTTGGCACCTATGGCTTCTTATCATGGATATAAGTTCTCTATGGAGTTGTGGAGTGCCACATCTTAATATTAGGTTCATTTACATGCCGTTCATTAAAACTTTTGCACAACTTTATTTGAAAAATAGCAATATTTTACTGCAATATGGAGTAAGGATTGTAGGGCATAGGTAACAAGATTCTAAAAAGGTCTAGTTTTCCTGTTCACCCTCAGCTAACATTTAGAGATGGAGTTGGTAGGAAGTAGACATTTGTATGCCATTTATTTTTGAAGCATTTAATATATGATCACTCAAACTTGCTGGGAGGCAGGAGGACAGGGTAGTTTTTATTTATCTGTGTCTCAGTTTAATGAGACTGAAGTGTTTTGCTAAGGAGGATGAGTTATGAGGAAGACCAAACTCCTCCCTCTAAGCAATTGCAAATCCAAAATTAAGAGGCTTCAATCGAGGAAGTATGGAGAAAGAAAAAATAACAACCCTTTATTAAAGGATATATGTGTATTGGCAAAACAACAAAAGAACACAAAAAAACCCAAACAATAATCCTGTACCCAAAAACCCCCTTCAAAAAGGAAACAGTTCAGTACTTTCTGCCTTTTGGCGCAATTCTAACCACGATCAGCTGTTGGATCTCTGGAGGAGCAGAGCCTGCAATTGCTTGATTTTGGTCAGTAGAGGGCGCTGTTGGACTCTGTGGGACCCCGGTATGCGGGAGAAAACGAAAATGGAGATCTTCCCCCCCCGCTGAGAAAGGGAAGGGGAAAGGGGAAAAGGGGGGCTCTTCCCACGAAACTCACACTGTCTGAGGCTGACCATGGTTGGGATTTCCCCCCTTTCATCAGTGGACACAGACCGCTGCTAACATGGGAGCAGAGGAGAGAAAAGGTGGTCTACTCCCTGAAAGGTTCCTCTGTGTAGCGTCGCGGTCTTTATATGATAAAGAAATGCAGTCTGCTCTTCGTGAGGTGGAAATCAAAAAGGTTTTATTTGAATTTCGTGCTCCCTTTTATCCCCTAAAACCATGTGACCTTCTAACCAATGGGGTTGTCTGTTCCTGCACATGTCCCTTGGGACATGCCCCTGGGACACGCCTCCTACATCACCCCCTTCTCAATTATTTAAGAAGGTCACGAAAACAGTGCAACAACAACAATGCAAACAATCAGAACAGTACATTGTAAACTACCAAAGCTTGCAGTGACCCAGCACATCACTTGCTTTGGCCTCTTATACATCTATGGTAAACTTTTTTTTAAAACCTTCTTATATTCCTAAAGGGTAGTGCAACTTGGAGAAATAACTTTATTAACTTAGGGACCTTAGTTCAACCGTGCATACTTATAATCTTTATTAATCTGAGGGTTCTAAATAACTGGGGAGTTCAACTTTATTTAAGAAACAGGCTAAGCTTAGCAAAACTAAATTCTCTTAAAGTGACCATGTGGCGGAGGTAGTGTTATTTTGTGAGGTGTTTTGTGTTTCATACATTTGTCCAGTCAAACAACTCTCTTATTCATTCCCGCTCTCATTCACTGACAGCCGTCTTCCATTCATCACACACACATTCATAGATTTTTTACAGACTGCTTTTTGCCACACTGGTAGTCCTTAAATGTAAACCTGAAACGTAAACATAACGCTTTTATAACTTCTGCGTTACTCTGGTTCTTGCTGCTGTGGTTGTGTACCTAGGTAGGGTCTAACACACCTGGAAGGAATCCATTTAAGCTCTTTTCCTGCAACCACGCAGGCATAACCTCGTCCCCAAGTGACGAGATCTAATGGTCCCGTCCACTGCCCTGAAATCAAATCTCTTACCATGACTGGTGGTTTGGGAGAGGCGAGAGCCTGAGGTTTGTGCTGCCTTTCGTACCTGCTTCTTTCAGCACTGTAACAATTTCAAAAATTGATAACATATGTGGCTTTCCACAGACACTCTTGCAGGCTACACAGATTCACCCTTTTTGTTTTTATCTAACATGTGTTTCAGTGTGTGATGTGCCCTTTCAATAATTGTTTGTCCAACGGATGAGCGCAGAATACCTGTGATGTGTGAAGTTTCCCTATTTGATAGGAAGTAATGCTGTTTTATTGTCAGTTTTTATTTGATTTGGGGTACTCAGGGTTGTTAAGCAACTAAACCAGTGCCTCATCACATCCTTGGCCTTTTCCCCTGTGTGTGCTGTGGCGGTTATGTATTGGGAATGTGTATCTACATGTACATATTTTAATGTGCCAAATTCAGAGATGTGTGTGACATCTATTCGCCAAATCTCATTTGCCATTAACCCTCTGGGGTTAACGCCTTCCTGAGATGGCATGGGTGTGATTTTCTGACAGTCTGGTCATGACATGGTGATGTCTCAAGCTTGATTGAGTGTTATCTGAAATTGTCTCTTCAGGGAATGTGCGTTCTGATGGAAAAATGAGTGAGACAATTTTGCTTGCTCTAAGACTCTAGGTATGGTGTTAAACATTGTTGCTTTGTCAGCCTCTCGGTTCTTGTCAGCTATTGGCCCTGGCATGCCTGTGTGTGACCTTGTGTGCATTATATAGAAATCAAACTTTGTATGATTGACAAGAAACCATACAGAACGCATTTCATACAACAGGTGAGGGTTAACGATATCTCAAAGAAACAAACTCTCAAGATGGGAGACTATGCAGTATAACAGGAATCAGTTACATATTAATAGGTTGTTCAGAAAATTTCCCCAAGGCAATGAGAATGGCAACCAGTTCCAGAACTTGTACAGAACCTTGGTTCATGGTCTGTACCTCTTGTTCCCATTGTCCTGTGTCAGGGTTTTACCCAAGTCACTGCAGTTTTTTGTGTTTTTCCTGATGCATCTGTGAAGAACCTGAGGCCTTTCACTGGTTCATGTTTGCATCTGGTTGTGGTTTATAAAGGTAAACTACCAATTTCTGCCCACAAGCTGTGTTTAGGGAGATGATTTGAAATGTCACCGTCAAAGCCTGTCAAGGCAACCTGGAATCCTGCGTCCTCAGCTAGCATCCAATTGAAGTTGTCCTTTGCAACTGGGATGTAGATGGCAGCAGGGTCTCTTCTGTCTAGTTCTTGTAGTCGTCCTCTGCCTTTAATGACAAGATTGGCAAACATTTCATTAGTAGTCCACACAGTTTTAGGTGGTGTGTGGGGCAGAAACAGTCACTCTAGAATTTGTAGTGAGTCTTAGTCTGATCCCACTGAAACAAAACTGCAAATGGTTGGTACCTGCTGGGAACAAGGGCTAGGCAGATTTGCAGTTCAGGATTTCTCCTTCTGCCTTGTCTGCCCTCTATTGCCTTGGCATGAATGTCTAACGCCTGCTTTGCCTCTGCTGTCAGAGACCTGTTAGACGTTAGGTTGGAGTTCCCTTTTAACAGCTCAAATAGAGGGTGTAACCCCTCTGCGGTTATGCCTAAAACAGGCCTTAACCAGTTGATGGCTCCCAGAAGTTTTTGCAACTCATGTAAAGTTAAAGTGTTTTTTACCTCGAGCTGCAGTGGCTGTGGAGAATTTTCCTGTTGTGTGGTTTTCCATCCAAGGTAAGTCCAGGGTCTCGATGGTTGGATTTTCTCTGGAACAACCTGTAACCCTGCATCTTGGACAGTTCTGATTAGAGCAGTAAGAGTAAATGGCAGTTCGTTTCCTGTGGCCGTGGTTATTAGTATGTCATCTACATAATGGCGTATGATGCCTGTTTGATTTCTTGTTGGGCTATTTTGCATTCCCTGAGGAAGGACAACCCAGCGATACCTTTGCATGGTCTGTGCATTGTCCAAGGTCGTGATGGAAAAAGCAAGCCTTGGTGCATTCTCAGGGTGTAGGGAGGTGACAAAAAGGCAACTTTTTAAGTCAATGATTAGTGGTGGCCACTTTGCTGGAAGCATAGCAGGTGAGGGGAGTCCAGGTTGCAATGCTTCCATAGGCTCTATGACTGCATTTACTGCTTTTAACATTTGCAACATTCTCCACCTTTCACCTTTTTTGAGGGTGCAGAATTCAGGGGTATTTTTGGGGTTGGTTGTTGGCACATTGTGGTTTGCCTCAAACTGCTTCCTCTCTTGCTCGTGAAAGCGGGTGGCAAAGAGGAGGATGGCGAGCAACACAACAGCAAGCAGTGCGATGCTCATGGTGAGGCCCTTGCCCAGCCCACGGCACCCTTGGTACAACTCAACCCATTCCCTGTTGTTTAGGTACTTGTGGGATGTTGCTGCTAAGGGTCTCCAAGGGCAGTCCCTTTGAAAGTGGTCAGGGTCACCACATCTAACACAATTCGCTCTAGGTCTGACCTCTTCTTGAATTCCTAACTGGGTGCTTAGGACTGCAGTTAAAGGGGCAGACTGGTGTTCCACAGAGGTAACTCTTTGGAAGGGTGTCCTAGTTAGAACAACTGGGACCGATTCATCACTGGATGGGTGGAGCCCAAAACTGTGTATTCTATAGCCCTCCATGCCATTTCCCAGAAACTGTTGTCAGTAGAGGCCTGCGAGGTGCCCCCCCGCCATGCTCCTGTTCTCATACCCTTTTGTGGAATTCCCTGACTGAGCACCCTCACACCCTTTTATGGAATTCCCCACTCTGAGGGAAGGACTGAACATCCTTTTATGGAATTCCCCACTCTGAGGGAGGGACTAATCATTGCTGCCTGAGCTGGAGAATATATAAACCTGGAGTTTCAGAACCTTTCCACCTCTCGTGGGATCCAGAGGAGGACTGCAACTCACCGCTCTCAACCAGACTGCAGTTCACCGCTCTCAGCCGGACTGAGACCACCACCCTCAACTGAACTGCAATCACCACTTTGGTCCGACTGCAGCAGCTCTCCCACCAGCAGGTTTTTCCCCTCTCCCTTTGTTTTGGACTCAGGGGAGGCCCAGGGAACACCGTTTTGTTTGTGCCCTGGGGTGCTGGGTTGTACGTTTGGGCTTTGTGGGTTAGGACCGGTTGCTTGTCTGTGTGGTCGTACTTATTGTATTATTTTATTAAATTGTTATTCTGATTTGTAATCTCCCTTTTGAGTTGGGTTGGTATCCCCTGCTGGTTAACTTTTAAACCAGCACATAGGGTCGAACCAGCTCAGCAATGCTGTAACTCTCCCCTTCCGGAAGGGCCTGCAAAACTCTTTTACAGCCTGTGTTCACCTTTTCAAAAGCCAATTGCTTATACAGTATCTCTCTGGTTTTATTGTACTCAACTTACTTGTTTAAAGCAGATTGCAACCAATCTAAGCATTGTGAATTCGGTTCAGTACAACCTTGTAACACTTGTGTGGAGGACAGTTTGCTGTCTTGGTCTGTAGTGGAAAGGTTTTTCATAGCTTTCAGGGTCTGTTTGGCTATTACATTGTACACTTCCTGGGGATAGGTTAATTGGGCATCTACTGTGCTGTAATTTCCCTCCCTGGTTAATTGGTTTGTTGTTATGCCTGCTTGGGTGTTGGTTGTATACATAGCACAATTCTCCCAATAGTCAGTTAACCAGACTGTGTATTGGGTGATTCAGGATATGCTAAACTTGTCTAATGTAGGTTTCAAGTCCCAAGTTCGGGTGCCCCACTTGTAGGGTCGCAGTCTTTATATAATAAAGAAATGCAGTCCGCTCTTCGTGAGGTGGAAATCAAAGGGACTTTATTTGAATTTTGTGCTCCCTTTTATCCCCTAAAACCATGTAACCTTCTAACCAATGGGGTTGTCTGTCCCTGCGCATGTCCCTTGGTTCCCCTGCCACTGGGACACGCCTCTTACACCTCTGTAGGTGGGTCAAGGTGTTCCAACGAAGTCCGATCAGGTCTGGACTGGGGACAGAACAGGGCACAGGAAAGCAGAGGCAAACCAGGGCCAGAAAACAGTCAGATGACCAGGCCGAAAAACAATGTGAACCTCGGACCCCTCCAACAGACACCTTGCTTGAACTAGGGTAAAAGTGAAGTGCCTCCCGTTTCTGAGGGGAGAAAAAAAAAACTACTCACCCCTCCCCACAGTCTTCGGAGGGCCATCAACTTGGAATGTGGATCTGCTGGTTAGTTCCTTTGTGTGTATCAATTACCCTAGGCAAAAACTACCCTCTCCAGTTCAACATCCCCCCCTTACAGCGATGCAGGGGAAAGAAAAATTCCCTGCTTGGTTTTTTGGAACAAGTAAACCTATGACATTATCCACCCCTAAGTTTTTTTCCCATGCCACCACACTCTATCAAATTAAACCTTTGAACTTCATACATACATGCATTATTCTACCTATATGCACATTCACAAATATGTAAATACAAATATAGACACAAGCACAGAGTTATGGCCAGTTCACCCGAAGATAAGATCCCCTTGAGGTATACACCAGGTTTCTCCATCTTCCTGCATCACCCACCATGTGCAACTGGGTCCTTGGGCAAAAACAATGCCACAAATGGGTTTGCCTTTGCTCGAGGCAGGATTAATCCAAACTGTTTTACCTATCATACCCCTCCATGTGAATCATTGGGACTTTGTCTCCATCTGTGGTGTGAAGGGACTCTCATTGGGCAGGGTCAGTTCGACTGATGGAGCCTCTAGTGTTGAATAACCATGTAGCCTTTGCTAAGTGCTGATCCCAGTGCTTGAAAGTCCCTCCACCCAACGTCTTCAGGGTGATTTTCAACAGTCCATTACACCGTTCAACCCTCCCCTCAGCTGCTGCATGGTATGGGATGTGATACACCCACTCAATGCCATGCTCCTTCGCCCAGGTGCTAACTAAACTGTTCTTGAAATGGGTCCCATTATCTGACTCAATTCGCTCTGGGGTGCTGTGTCACCACAGGACTTGCTTTTCAAGACCCAGGATGGTATTTCGGGCAGTGGCATGGGGCACTGGATGCGTCTCCAGCCATCCAGTGGTGGCTTCCACCATGGTGAGTACATAGTGCTTGGCGGGTTTGTGGCAGTGTGATATAATCAACCTATCAGGCCTCCTCATACCTATACTTCCACCAATATCCACCATACCACAGGGGTTTCAGTCTCTTAACCTGTTTAACGGCAACGCATGTCTCACAATCATGGATAATCTGGGAAATAGTGTCCATGGTTAAGTCCACCCCTTGGTCTCATGCCCATCTATAGATGGCATCTCTGCCCTGATGGTCTGAGGCATCTTGGGCCCATCGTGCTAGGAACAACTCTCTTTTGTGCTGTCAGTCCAGATCCACCTGTGACACCTTGACTAGTGCAACTCAGTCTGCCTGTTCATTGCTGCGATGCTCCTCATTGGTTTGATTTTTGGGCACATGGGCATCTACGTGGCGGACTCTCACAATCGGTTTCTCTACCCAGGTAGCAATGTCTTGCCACATACCAGTGACCCAGATGAGTTTCCCTCTACATTTCCAATTGACCTTCTTCCATCTGTCCAACCACCCCCACAGAGCATTGACCACCATCCACGAGTCAGTGTAGAGGTAAAACTTTGACCACTTCTCCCATTCATCAATGTCCAACACCAACTGGACAGTTTTGAACTCTGTGAATTGGCTCGATTTCCCTTCTCCTTCGGTAGCTTCTGCAACTCGTTGTGTGGGGCTCCATACAGCTGCTTTCCATTTACGTTTCATCCCTACAACGTGACAGGAACTGTCAGTAAAAAGGGCATAGCGTGTTTCTTCCTCTGGTAGTTGATTGTATGCTGGGGTTTCCTATCGTCTGACCACATGATAGCAAATTCTAAGGCATCTAAACAAACCATAAGGGCTTAATTAACTTGCTTAAATTCATAGCTCTTACAAGATGTTTTTAGAGGCATTGTAATCTACACCGATTTCTGTTAATAAGGTGACTGCGACAGAGGCAGTAACTAAAGTGACTACTGCTGATACGATACAGAATAACGAAGCAATACAGACCTTAGATGCAGAAAAGATCAAGACCAAATAAGTTAAACGGAAGTTGCCAGGGGTTTACACCGCACCCACTGTTGTCATGATACATTACACTTGCTCCTCTAGATATTCGAGTTGACTCCAGATAATGCTGGTGTCACTGGTCATCTGTTCTCTCTTCCCGGTTCTGTTGTTCCAAGGTACCACCTGTAGGCCCTGGATTTCTGGGAGTGGATTCTGCAGTTCATCATTCCAGTTCTTGATAAGGCCGAATATATTTAGCTGGCAACCACCTAGGTCCTTTGATTTAGATGCTGAAAAGGGTTTTGCTAAAAAAAATGTCGTACTGCAGTAGCTGGAGAGATATAGTCCTGCATATTCAAAAAATTTAAAACATACAGGGTTTTTGTACCGGATCATGCACTGAGGTAGAGGTTTCCCCCCTTTTTTGTTTTTCCAGCATCGCTTTCAGAGTGCGATGAGTATGTTCCACAATAGTTTGGCCCATGGAAACATGAGGGATACCAGTAACGAGTGACTCCCCCGTCCTGCAAAAAAAGTAGTGTTGAAGCAGCAGTGTAGGCAGAACCATTGCCTGTTTTGATAGATTTTGATACACCCATGACTGCAAAAGCAGTAAGCCAGCGGCTTCGAACATCTTTAGCTTTTTCACCTGTTCTAGCAGATGCCTAAATGTAACCAGAAAAAGTATCAATCATAACATGTAAGTATTTAAGGGTCCCAAATGAAGGCACATATGTAACATCAGATTGCCAAGTTTGTTGCTTGAAAGGTCTCGGGGATTAACTCCTCCAACTGTGGGTAATAAGGTAAATATCTGACAATTAGGACACGCACAAATGATATCCCGTGCCTGCATTCTTGTTAAACGAAAAATTTCTGTAAGGACAAGGTGTTTTGATGATAAAAGGAATGAGACAGATGTGCCCGATCAAAACAGATTTGTTACCACAGCTGGCATAGTTAACTTATCTGCCACTGAATTACCTTCTATGATTGGTCCTGGCAAGTTGGTATGAGAACAAATATAACAAACAAAATAAAGCATTCGAATAACAGCTTGTTAAAGGATTCTGTGATGAAAGAGTCTCCAATCTGAGCTATGATACCTATGACATATTGAGAGTCACAAACAATATTTAAAGTTTGGTCACTGAATAACTCAAATGCTTTTATAGCCGCAGAAAGCTCATCAATCTGTGTTGATGCAGAAATGGTAATCACTGTTGACTGCCAGGGAGAGTGACTATCAGGTTTCCATACAACAGCACCCTTTCCCGTCTTACCCAAACTGTCAATAAAAGCAGTGATGGCATTAGCTATGTGTGTCCTGGAACAGAGATCTTGTGGCTGAAAGGGTAATTAGAATAATGACTGTAGAAACCTGTGTCTTGGGAGTTGAAAGACGATTTCTCCTAAAAAGTCAGCAAAGGCAGTCTGCAAAGATAAAGATTGCAAAAGTAAATAATGAAAAACATCTTTCTTGAAAGGCAGATAAATTACAGTTGGGTCCATGCCAATCAGAACCTGGCATCACTGATGTGCTTTGTGTACCAGAGAATTTAGCATATCCACAGTTGTAGTTAATGTTTTAGGAAACACGTGTGACAAAAAAAACCCCACTCTGAAATTATGACTTGTTGTTCTTCTGTAACCCATTGTCCTATTAGAGTACAGGGTTGAAAAAAGAAAAAAACCCAACTATAAATTACAAATAAAGCAATTGGGACATTCAGACATAGACAACCTGCAAAAACCGTGTGAATTTTTCAAATGACCAGTTGCAGAGCTTGCTGGCTTGTTTCAGTGAATTGACACAGAGATGATAAATCAGGGTCACCCTTCAGCATATCAAAAAGAGGGGATAATTCTTCTGTAGTAACACCAAGCATTGGTCAAATCCAGTTAATGGTCCCTAGCAATTTTTGTAAATTATTGAGCGTTTTGACATTAGTGTGTAATTTTATAGAACAGGAAAATATTGTAGTTTCAAAAACTTTTCAGCCGAAATACTTCCATGGAGCTTCTCTTTGTACATTTTCCAACTCTATCTGTAAACCATAAATTCACAGGGATTGTTGTATCACCATGAAAATTTGCTCAACCATCACTGAATTAGCTGCTGCTATTAAGATATCATCCATATAGTGATATATGTGGGCTTTCGGAAACTGCTGTCTTGTTGACTGTAATGCAGAATCAACGACTAACTGGTAGATCGTAGGGCTATTCATCATCCCCTGAGGCAATACAATCCATTGATATCGTCGTATAGAAATGCTATAATTAACACTGGGAACAGAAAAAGCAAATCTTTCACTATCCTTCTTATGTAACAGGATGGTAGGCTAGTTTGAGCCGTGGTTGTTGCACAGTGACCTCTGAGAAAAATCCTGCTTTGAATCCACTTGCATGATTAACTGTCATCATCTGGTATGTTTATTCCTGTGGCAAGGGCCAAATCCAGCCTGGGGTTTCCTGAGGTGGCAGGTTGGAGGCTGTGTATGCCCTGTTTGTCTGAGGGCTGTGAGACATGAAGTTCCATGCTCTGTTGTGATTCTTGACAGGTGGGACCCAGTTTTGTTTTGGGGTTCCAGGTCACCCGCCTCATTTCAAGTTTCCCAAAAGGGGTTTACCGTCATTAGTAAATTTGGATTGGCACTGATTTGCCCAATGAAACCCTCTGCCACATTTCAGACACAGGTGTGTGTGGGGGAATATTGCCCTTTTTATTCCACAAGGGGCAGTCTCTTTTAATATGTCCTTCTCGATTACACTGATAACAGCGAATAGCAGTGCGGGTTACGACCGTCTGTTCAGCTAATGCAGTTGCTAGCAAAGAAACTTTGAAGGATTCCGTATCGATATGCTGGTAAGCTGTAATAAGTTCGGCAACTGACTTAGTCTGATTTCTTAAAGGCACCAAAGCTCTTTGACAGTCTGTATTTGCATTGTCAATTGCTAGTCGAAAAAGTAAGACCTATGTTGCTGCATCATTATCTATCTGCCGCGAAATTGCAGTCTGCAATCGATCGACAAATGACACGTAAGGTTCCTGTGGGCTCTGTTTAACATCTGCGAAAGATGACTCTCAGTTTTTGGCATCTGGGACTTTTCTAAGGGCTTTCATGGTCAGATCAGTAGTTTGAGTGAAAACAAGTTGTGGCAACATTATCTGTGTCGTTGTGGTAAGATATTGCCCCTCGCCCATTAGCTCATCACAGCCGATAGCCGTCCCATTCGCAACATTGTCCCTAACTTGAGCATTGACCAGTTCACGATATTCAGCAATCCACACTGTAAACTGCACGGCGGACAAGATTCAACATAAAAAGCCTTTCCAGTCAGACGGGGTCATAACGTGAGAATCTCCGATAGCTACAACCAACTCTAGTGTATAGAATGACTGCGATCTATACTCTTTGACAGATTTACGAATCTCTTTTACAACTTCATAGGGAAGACATTCAAATTGAGGTGGACGGTGTGGCCTATAAAGTACTGGCATAGCGTTCAAAAGCTCAACATCCTCACACTTTGAAGTAACCAATTTACAGTCCTCCAAAATAAAGGAATCCACATTTGCCTCTGGGCGGTGTGCCCGTTGCGTTGGCACCGTGTGTAGCGGAGCGGATAACAGAGGTTCAGGTTGAGTATACTGTGCATGTAAAATTTCCTCTGCTGTCAGAGCAGAAGCTGATAACAGTTTTGCCTGCTTTAGGGGATATAGAGCTGTCTCTTTTTCAGTGGTTGCAAGACTCAGATCAAAGGGCTCATTAAGCTCATCAGTCACTGTCAATGGGTCGTTAAGTATTTTATTTCCCCCAAAGAATTTGTCCTTAACCGACCAGGTGCCTGCGACATGGTGTCTGTTTGTTCCAGAGCTCTTAAAGCTGTATACACAGCTTTCCAAGCAACTACAATTTCAGTCGGGGTATCTGAAGCTAAATCAGTCTTTGTTCAAAGTTCCTCACCAATCTTAACCCATAAAGTAGCGTCATAAGAACCATGTTTAGGAAATCAGGGACAAGAATCTCTAACCCATATGAGCAATTTGACCACATCGGCCTTTTTAACAGCAGATCCCTGTTCTTTTAAAATGCAATGCAAAATTTCTGCATATAATTTATGTTCCTTTGACATCGATTGACCCATAATGTTCTGCAGCCGTTCACCTCTGTCACAATGATGGGTGATGATCCCAACACAGGACGATTGCGCGCAAAATGACCAACCTCGTTCGGTTGCAGCTTCTGTCAAGGAGCACTCTTGTGCAATGATTCAACCTCTCTCAGGTGCCATTTATAGACAGAATGAATATTGCATGGACTCCTGACTTGATGGACAGAAATCACTTTATTCCCCCATGACTCAGGGGTTTTATATAATTCACTTTTAGCTGGGAGTGGTTAAGCAAATTAAGACAGAACACGGTTGCAAGTCACATATCCATCACTCTCTCAGGCTGACCTGTTCACACACACAGCACGTACACAGACCTTGGAGTTTCAAGGAACTCCTTTTCACACCCACATATGGTAAGAATGCAAACAGAATAACTGAGTTCATTTCTGGGCAGTAAATCACAACCTAGAGAAAACAATACAAGGTCATCTTAGACTTTTCTCAGGCCTTTCACTTCTTGTTTCTCATGCTGGCTGCTACACTGACCACCCCTTGACTCTCCAGCTCATGGATCATCTTATGGATGGGCATGACAGTCTCAATTCATTCGGTATTTCTGATGATGCACAGTTGTAGTGGCAATTGACACTTGCTGTTCCTCAACCTTCAAAAATCCCACAGCAGAAGGGTTCTCCGAGAGGCCCGGTAATGAATTCAACTGCTTAACCACCTCTGTCTCCACAGCAGCTATTCCAAAAGCCCATCTTTGTCCCTTTGGGTCTTTGAAATACCCCTGAGATAGTCAATGCTCAGGATACATGGGGCATCTGGACCAGTCACAATGAGGTGTTTCTGCCAGTCCTTCCTGGTCAAGCTCACCTCAACTTCCAACACTGTCAACTCTTGAGACCCTCCCATCACCCCAGAAATGGAAATAGTCTCTCGTCCCACATGTCCTGATGGCATTAACATGCATTGACTGCCAACTAAAACCTGATATTCCTGTGGGTCTGACATGTCAGGCCATCGGATCCACACAGTCCAATAGACACGGTTCTCCCATGCCTCTACCTGGCTAGAGGCAGGGTCCCTCTAACACTGGTCTTGGTTGGGACCATCACAACTCTTTCCCTGTAAATACATTTGTGAGGAACCTTCTAGTGGGTCAGATCCTTGTCCATGAGATACCTGTACTGCAGTTACTCTCATGGACTTCCCTTTTTCTCTCTCCTTCAACTCTTGTACTTGGGATGCTAGGACATGGGTAGGTTTCCTGTCCCACCGGCTCATGTCTTCTCCATGATCAACTAGGAAATACCACAGCTCGGTTCGTTGGGTCTGTCCACTCTCTCTAGCTGGGGAACCTCTGGCTCTCACTTCAGAGGCTCAGGTTCCCACTGGTGTCACGTGGAAGTTGTTTTCCTTCATCTCCTCTCTAAGTTTCTTCTGTTCATCTTTTACTTTTGTAGTCAGTGCCTTGAGGCTCTCAACCATTGTCTCTATAGTGGAGATATGGGCCCGTAACGGAGTGTGGATCACGCTGTCATACATCCCGAGTTTATTTGTTACAGAGTCCGCTGTCTCTCTGTTTCCTCCTGTGCTGGTTTAAAAGTTAACCAGCAGGGGAAATGAACTCAACTCAAAAGAGAGATTGCAAGTCAGAATAACAATTTAATAAAATAATACAATAAGTATGACTACACAGACAAGCAATTGGTCTCGACTCACAAAACCCAAATGTACAACCTGGCACCCCAGGGCACAAACAAAACAGTGCTCCCTGGGCCCCCCCGAGTCCAAAGCAAAGGGAGAGGGGAAAAAAAACCTGCTGGTGGGAGAGCTGCTGCAGTCCGGTCAAAGTGGTGATTGCAGTTCAGTTGAGGGTGGTGGTCTCAGTCTGGCTGAGAGCGGTGAGCTGCAGTCCTCCTCTGGATCTCACGAGAGGTGGTAAGGTTCTGAAACTCCAGGTTTATATATTCTCCAGCTCAGGCAGCAATGCTTAGCCCCTCCCCCAGAGCAGGGAATTCCATAAAAGGATACTCAATCCTTCCCTCAGAGTGGGGAATTCCATAAAAGGGTGTGAGGGTGCTCAGTCAGGGAATTCCACAAAAGGGCATGAGGACAGGAGCATGGGGGGGGGGGGGGGGGGCACCTCGCAGGCCTCTACTGACAACAGTTTCTGGGAAATGGCATGGAGGGCTATAGAATACACAGTTTTGGGCTACACCCATCCAATGATGAATCGGTCACAGCTGTTCTAACTAGGACACCTGCAAAGTGCAATGATGCCAAGAAATTGGTGTATACCGATGGCCCTTGCTGGAAAGGCTCCACCACATCTGTGACGTACACCTGACGTCTTCGGGGTTGTGGCTGGGTGTTCCATCCTTTTCAAAAAGTATCTCTAACAGTGTCATTTCTCTCAGGCATTGGATACCTTCCTCCATGGTCTTCCAGGTTGTCTAATAGTGGTCCTGCTGCAGGAAGTCTCTGTAAACAAACTTCTTTCTCATACCTGTTAGAAGTTACTCCCAGAGAGAAAGGGGTTTTGACTCCCTCACAAATGCTTGCTCAATACCCACATCCTGGACCAGGGATCCCAAATACCTTGCTTCATTGCCATCAAGTGGCAAGCCTTCACCCATAAGGTTCCACACTCGAATCAACCAGGTCAAAATGGGTTCGTCTTGGCATCGAGTAACATCGTTCCCCATATTGCAGAGTTGGTCATATGACAGGGATTGAGTTCCTCAGGCTCTGGTTCCTCCACTGCTTGTGAAGGCCCTGGTTCCCCGTCCTTGTTAACTGGGTGTATCAACTTGGTTTTATACTTCTTCCTCTGCACTGGGACCACTTCTGTTGGCTGTGACTTCCCTTCTGACGTGACTGGGGACTGAGTACTTGTGATGTCTATTGGTTTCTCTGCTCCACTATCTTTCCTTCTGACTGTAGGTGGTGTTGCCCAATCCATACTATGGTCCGGTAAGCATGGACTAAGGTCCAGCACATTGCTATGAACTGTCCATGTCTGGAATTTATGGACCGATGTTCTTTCAGGCACTCGGCAACTGTCGTTGTTGGGACGGACTACGACATAATATTCAGCAAGAAAGTTTATTGGAAAGAAAAAGGAAGCAGCAGCAGCCATGAGTTGCAGTTTACAGCCTCTTAAATACAGTTCTTCAGGCACACTTATACCACACAGATAGGTCAACTCAAATACACAAACTACAATTCTCACAACTAATAGGTAGATTTTAGCTGGACTTTCTTAGTTCTACTTTCTCACAACATCTCTACACATCTGTCCTTGTTTTCCTTTGATGTTTATATTTTTCTCAGTCACTGTTCAAAATGAGTCTCTGTTCTCATGAGAACAGTGTCCTTGTTCTCACGAGACAGTGTTCTTGTTCTCCTGATGTTTTTCTCCTCTTCTCAGGGTGCATGTTGCCAGGATCAAGGCCTCCATTCTCAGTCAGTTTTCATCAGGGGTCTCGGACCAGACGAGATTCCCCACAGGCAACCTTACAGGGGATCTGTGTTTGGTCAAAGGAGAGTTTCCAAACAATCAGGGGAGAGTATTCCTTCAGCACCTGGCCTATCTCCTCCCATACTCCCATCCAATCAGGGTGATTTATGTCTAGGGCAGGCTGTTGGGCCGTGGCAGGTGATTGGGCAGTGGTAGGTGGTTGGACCTTGCAGGCTGTAGCACAGTGGCAGGCTGTTGCACAGTGGAAGGCTGTTGGACAGGTTCCTGGGTGCGGTCCCTAGTGTCTGGGGTAGGTCTTGGGGCAGTTACCAAAGACAACCTCACCCTGTCTCTAAATGCTGGGTAGACCACACTGAACAAACACATCAAAAACATCATCAAGAACAGAATATCTTTAACATCCAGGGGAAAAATCGACCCTTCAGAAGCTACTGTGATAGGGTCATATGAGAAGTGGGGGAAGGGTTGGGAAAAAGCATTTGCCTGCGTTCCTCCAGCAAAATAGGTACTATTATCAGTAAAACTCTAAAAATAGGAACCTGGGTTGTGGTAGTAATGCATCCATGTATATATATTCCAAAAGAGAACTACAGGGTCAGAATTTTTCAGCCACTGGTACCAATTTACAAACTTAAGTGCAACCACAACTATTGAAGCCATGGTGCCCATCTTTAAGAAGTGATCCATAAATGGAATAACCATATACGCTGCCAAATGCCAAAAGAAGTTGGACCACATGATGGCTAATGGTGTCTCTATATGCAATACACAGGTTTATTCCCTTTCCACCTTTCCTCTAGTCAAACCGCAGGTTGGGTGCCAATTAACAAGATTACAACTTAGAAATTAAGAACTTTCAGGTGGAAGTGTGGAAAAGGAAAAAAACCAGTTTTTTATTAACAAAATCTGAATAAACAACAAATGGTGCAATCAAAAACTTTCAGAAGAAACAAAACAAAGTCCCAATTCCCCAGGTGGCGGGGGGGAAACCTGCAGCAACCCAGGGCGTGGCAGGGGGGAAAGGAGGGAGGAAGGCAGGACTGTCCTGGCAGTTCAACAGCTGCTCACAACCAAGTACACCTGCATCATCTAGCAGGTGATGGTTTCAAAGCCAGCAATGAAGGAGTCCTTTGTCCCACAGGCAGTCCCGAAAACTGAAACCTTGCTCCCCGCTCCGTCCGGTCCCTTACCTAAACCCTAACCCGAACCAAAAAACCCCTGAACAACTGACTCCCAGTCGTCCCTGCAGCAATCTCCATTTCCTGAGAGAGTTCTCCCTCCCCCCCACTCCCGTGCTGCCCAGCACTTGTGGTTTTACTCCGTGTCCCCCCCCAACCCGGAAGAAACCGATGGCGGGGGGGCAGACATTGGTAAAAAATTCCAACATCTCTTTTCAAACCTATGACACCTCCTCTATCCAGTGACCCAGAAGAAGAACCATTTTGAGTGGGACCTTGAGCAACAACAGGCCTTTGAGCAGATCAAACAGGAGGTAGCCCATGCAGTAGCTCTGGGGCCTGTTAGAACAGGACCAGCTGTGTGAAATATCCTCTATGCTTCAGTTGGGGAGCATGGTCTCATCTGGAGCCTCTGGCAGAAAACACCAGAAGAAACCCAAGGTCAACCATTAGGGTTTTGGAACCGGGGTTATTGAGGATCAGAAACCCACTATACACCAACTGAAAAGGAGATATTAGCAGCCTATAAGGGGGTTTGAGCCACCTCAGAAGTTGTTGGGACAGAAGCATGTCTCCTCTTGGCACTGCGTTTGCCTGTGCTGCACTGGATGTTCAAAGGGAACATCCCCTCAACACATCATGCAACCAGTGCTACATGGAGTAAGCGGGTAGTTTTGATCACACAACAAACCTGATTGGCAAAACTCAATTTCCCAGGAATCCTAGAAGAGATTATGGACTGGTCAGAAGGCAGAGATTTTGGAGCTGTTGTGGGTTGACCCTGGCTGGATTCTAGGTAACCACAAAAATCACTAAGAACTGGGAGAGGTCACACAGGCCAGACAGACTCAACATGGGGATAATACTAAAATTTATTACTAACAGGATAAGTGTAACGTGGGGGTCTTTATATGATAAAGAAATGGACTCAGCTCCTCGATGAGATGGCAATCAAAGGTTTATTCAAACTCGGTGCTCTTTCTTATCCCTTAAAACCATGTGACCTTGTGACCAATGGGATTGTCTATTTCGACGCATGGTCCTTGGGTTTCCCTGCCCTCGGTGCGTCCTCTGCACCCTGGACACGCCTCCTACATCACCCCCTTGTTAATTATTTAAGAAGGTTACAAAAACAGTGCAAAAATAACAGTGCAAACAACAGAACAGTACATTTTAAACTACCATAGCTTGCAATGACCCTGCACATCGCTTGCTTTGGCTTCTTATACATCTATCGTAAACCTTTTAAAACCTTCTTATATTTCTAAAGAGTAGTGCAACTTGGAGAAATAACTTTATTAACCTTAGCCCAACTGTGATTAATCTGAGGGTTTAAATAACTGGGGAATTCAACTTTATTTCAAAAACAGACTAAGTTTAGCCAAACTTAATTCTTTTTAAGTGACCATGTTGCGGAGGTAGTGTTATTTTGTGCGGTGTTGGTGTTTAAGGCACTTGTCCAGTCAAACAATTCTCTTATTCATTCACACACACATTCATTGACGGTTGTCATTCCATACATCATACACACACTCATGGATTTTGCATAGAGTCTGCATTTTGCCACACTGGTCATCCTTAAATGTAAACCTGAAACATAAACATAACTTTTTTATAACTTCTGCGTTACTCTGGTTCTTGTTGCTGTGCTTGTGCACCTAGGTAGGGTCTAACACACCTGGAAGGAATCCATTTCAACTCTTTTCCTGTAACCACGCAGGCGTAGCCTCATCCCCAAGTCACAAGATCCACCTGTCCTGTCCACTGTCCTGAAATCATATCTCTTACCATGACTGGTGGTTTGGGAGAGGCAAAAAACCTGAGGTCTGTGCTGTCTTTCGTGCCTGCTTCTTTCAACACTGTCACAGTTTTAGAAATTTATAACATACATGGTTTTCCACAGACGCTCTTGCAGGCTACAGACTGATTCCCCCCTTTTTTGTTTGTTAATATGTCTTTTGGAGTGTGATGTGCCCTTTTTATAATTGCCTGTGTGGTGGGTGAGTGTGGAATACCAGTGATGTGTGAAATTTCCCAATTTGATAGGAAGATTGCTACTGTTATGATATAAAAACTGGTTTATTGTCAGTTTTTATATGTTTTGGGGTATTTAGGGTTGCTAAGCAACTAAGTTAGCGTCTTGACCTTTTCCCCAGTGTGTGCAGTGGCAGTTATGTATTGTGAATGGGTATCTAATGTATTACATTCGGCTATGTATGTGATAACTGTTTGCCAATTCTCATTTGCTATTAACCCTCTGGGGTTAACACCTTCCTGAGATGGCATGAGTGTGATTTTCTGATAGTCTGGGCATGACATGATTATGTCTCAAGCCTGATTGAGTGTTATTTGAAATTGTCTCTTCAGAGAACGTGCGTTCTGATGGAAAAATGAATGAGACAATTTTGCTTGCTCTAAGACTAGGTACAGTGTTAAACATTGCTGCTTTGCCAACCTCCCGGTTCCCATCAACTATTGGTCCTGGTGTGCCTGTGTGTGACCTTGTGTGCATTATGTAAAAATCAAACCTTCTGTGATTGACAAGAAACCATACAGTACGCATTTCATACAACAGGTGAGGTTTAGTAACATCTCAAGGAAGTGAACTTTCGAGACAGGATACTAATCCTGCAGCATAACAGGAATCAGTAACAATATTAATAGGTTGTTCAGAAAACTTCCCCAAGGCAATATGAATGGCAGCCAGTTCCAGAACCTGCACAGAACCCTGGTTCATGGTCTGTACCTCTTGTTCCCATTGTCCCGTGTCAGGGTTTACTCAAATCACTGAGACTTTTGGTGTCCTTCCAGATGCATCTGTGAAGACCGTGAGGCCTTTCACTGGTTCATGTTTGCATCTGGTTGTGACCTTTAAAGGTAAACTACCGATTTCTGCCCACAAGCTGTGTTTAGGGCGATGAATTGAAATGTCAAAACCTGTCAAGGCAGTCTGGAATCCTGTGTCCTCAATTAGCATCCAGTCGAGGTTGTCTTTTGTAGCTGGGATGTAGATGGTGGCAGGATCTCTCCCATCCAGTTCCTGTAGTCGTCCTCTGCCTTTAATGACAAGATTGGCAAACATTTCATTAGTAGTCCACACAGTTTTAGGTGGTGTGTGGGGCAGAAACAGCCACTCTAGAATTTGCAGTGGATCTTTCTCAGTCTGATCCCACTGAAACAAAACTGCAAATGGTTGGTACCTGCTGGGAACAAGGGTTAGGCAGATTTGCAGTTCAGGATTTCTCCTTCTGCCTTGTCTGCCTTCTATTACCTTGGCACAAGTGTCTAACGCTTCCTTTGCCTCTGCTATCAGAGACTTACTAGATGTTAGGTCTGAGTCCCTCTTTAGCAACTCAAATAGAGGGTATAACTCCTCTGTGGTTATGCCTAAAATAGGCCTTAACCAGTTGATGGCTCCCAGAAGTTTTTGCAACTCATGTAAAGTTAAAGTGTTTTTTACCTTGAACTGCGGTGGTTGTGGAGAATTTTCCTGCTGCATGATTTCCCATCCAAGGTAAGTCCAGGGTTGTGAATGCTGCACTTTTTCTAGAGCAACCTGTAACCCTGCATCTTGGACAGCTTTGATTAGAGCAGTAACAACAAATTGCAGTTCATTTTCTGTGGCTGTGGTTATTAATATGTCATCTATATAATGGTGTATGATGGCTGTTTGATATCTCGTTGGACTATTTTGCATCCCCTGAGGAAGGACAACCCAGCGATACCTTTGCATGGTCTGTGCATTGTCCAAGGCCGTGATGGAAAAAGCAAACCTTGGTGCATCCTCAGGATGTAGGAAGATGGTAAAAAGGCAGTTTTTTAAGTCAGTTATTAGTAGTGACCACTTTGTTGGAAGCATAACAGGTGAGGGGAGTCCAGACTGCAATTCTCCCATAAACTTTATGACTGCATTTACTGCTTGTAGGTCCTGCAGTATTCACCTCCCAGTTTTCTTGGGGACGCAAAATACAGGGGTATTCTTGGGACTGGTTGTTGGCACATTATGGTTTGCCTCAAGCTGCTTCCTCTCTTGCTCGTGAAAGTGGGTGGCAAAGAGGAGGGGGATGGCGAGCAGCATGGCGGCAAACAGTGCGGTGCTCATGGCGTGGCCCCTGCCCTGCCCACGGCACAATTGGTACAACTTAGTCCATTCCCCGCTGCTTAGGTACTTGTGGGATGCTGCTGTTAGGGGTCTCCAAGGACAATCTCTTTGAAAGTGGTCAGGGTCACCACATCTAACGCAACTCACTCTAGGTCTGACCTCTTCCTGCACTCCTAGTTGAGAGCTTAGGGTTGTGGCTAAAGAGGCAGACTGGTGCTCCACAGAGCCAACTCCTTGGCAGGGTCGAACCAGTTCAGCAATGCTATAGTTCTCCCTTTTAGGAAGGACCTGCAAAGCTCTTTTGCAGTCTGGGTTCGCCTTCTCAAAAGTCAATTGCCTAGAAAGCATCTCTCTGGCTTTATTGTACTCAACTTGCTTTTTTAAAACAGATTGCAACTGATCTAGGGGTTGTGAATATGGTTCAGTAGAACCTTGTAACACTTCTCTGGATGACAGGTTGCTATCTTGGTCTGTAGTGGGAAGCTTTCTCATGTCTTTCAGGGTCTGTTTGGTTATTACTTTGTACACCTCCCAGGGATAGGTTGATTGGGCATCTACTGTGGTCTAATTGGTTTGCAGTTATGCCTGCTTGGGTGTTGGTTGTATACATAGCACAATTCTCCCAATAGTCAGTTAACCAGACTGTGTATTGGGTGTTATTAAGAACTAGTTTCATTAGGTTCTTCCAGTCATTGGGGTGAAAAAACAGATGGAACTCAATGTCTCCAAATACATGAAAGTATTGATTAAGGACACACCAACATCTCTTACCGACTGCATCAATTCCTTTGTCACCTCATATGGCAGAGGCTGGAATTGAGGGGGCTGACGTTGGCTAAAATCGACTGGGAATGCATGGATAACCTGCAAATCTCCCACTCGAAATACCTCATTCCCGACATTGTTCCCACTCGTCAACTGACCTTCCCCATTTGCCTCCTCGCTCCCTCTCGGTGGAACCATCCCTGGTCCCTCCTCCTCATCCCCCCATGCCTCCCCCCCTGTGACCCCAGTGAGGTCGGTTCCCTGTGGGGGGGGTGGTGGTAGGTGATGGACGCGGTGAGGGGGAGGGGTCCCCCCCCCATGCCTATGACTGGAGCGGGGCGGCGCTGGGGCCAGAAGAGACGGATTGGCTTACGGTCCGTTTGGCACGAAATATGGTTGCGCCCAGGTCCGTACACGTGGTCGCTGTTCATCCGCAGGGAGGTGGGGCATATAGGCTGGGTTACCCCCCTCATCCCTGCAATGGGGCCCCCTGTGCTGATCCCATGGCCTGGGATCTCGCATTACAGGTTCCGTTCCCTCCCAGCGACCCGTGTTCCCATGGCTGTTGGCTCCCGATTCGTAACTTAACTCACGAGCAGATTACCCCCCCCCCCCGGTAAACCCCGTTCTTTTGTGTTTCTACGCCTAGGGTTGGACTGCGGGTTAGAGGGTTTGGGGGGGGGGTGGTTGTACCATCTTCTCGTGGGCTCTGTGTAGTGCAGACATTATGATTTGCCAGGTTGAAATGGCATTGTTAGCTTGGGGGTCTCCCCCTTGAGCCTTCAGTTTCATGAGGTCTCCTATCCTATACAATATTTCTATGTGCAGAACCTCCACCAACGGCAGCTCGGGCACTGCTGCTTTAATGAAATGTACAAACTCTGTTAGTTCAACCCTTGTGTCTTGTATGTGGTAAGGTCTTAGCAGAATTGTTGGTACTTCTATGTCTTGTGAGATTTCGGTGGAGAAAAAACTTCCCATGTTTTTACCTTACTCTGGCCGCTGTGGGTGCACGTGGGCGAGGGTCCTTTGTTTGGCTGCTGAGTTTTACTTTCGGTTTCTGGATTGGTTGTTCCTTTTTGTGTTTTTTTTTTTCTTTTCAGTGTCTCCATTGGCGTCCGCTGCTCTCTGGGTCTCTGTTCCTGCTTCTCCAGTGGCTGCGGGCGACTGGGTGGTTCTTGGCGTGGTGCTGAGGTCTGGGGTGGCTGTGGCAGCGGCAGGGGGTCACAGGTGGTTACTGGTGGCGATGTTCAGACGGTGCCAGGCTCCGTTTGGAGGCTGTCCCCAACGGAGCGTGGGGGGGCAGTGGGTCCTCAGGGTATGTGGGAGGGTGGCACGGGGCAGCTCCAGATGCCTCAGCACGGGGTCTCCGTCGCTTTTCAACTGCGGAGTTCCCGGTGGCAGCTCGTGAGACGAACACAACTCTGAACTCCTTCGGTGGGGCTGGGAGTTGAGGTGTTGGTACTCACTCAGCTTCGCTGCTTTGCTGTCCACATGGTCCCTGGCCGCCCGTCATTCTGTTTCTCTTCTTCTTTTCTTCTTTTTCTTTTTTTCTGTTCCTGTGCACTTTTCCCTAATATTTTTTGAGCTCTCTATACTAACTGCGTCTCTCAGTACCGGTTGAGATGACGGTTTATAGACGTCTGAGTTTTTTTTGCTGAAAAATTTCCGTATCCTAAAACGGATAGATAACTGGAATTTACCGATATTCCCCTGATTCAAGGATTTCTATTCTGGCCTAATGTAGGTTCCAAGCCCCACGTTGGGCGCCATGTGTAACGTGGGGGTCTTTATATGATAAAGAAATGGACTCAACTCCTTGATGAGATGGCAATCAAAGAGGTTTATTCAAACTCGGCACTCCTTCTTATCCCTTAAAACCATGTGACCTTGTGACCAATGGGGTTGTCTATTTCGGTACATGTCCCTTGGGCTTCCCTGTTCTTGGTGCATTCTCTGCACCCTGGACATGCCTCCTACAGATAAGAGTTAAAGAGTGAGAAATAAAACAGTCTTAAAAACAATTTCCAACCACTCCTCCTTTCTTCCATGTTCTCCCTCCTCCCCCTGCATCAGTGCAGGGAAAGAAGTCCACTCCTTGGGCAACAGGTCTTCCAAATCTGCTATCCCCTAGGTATCTTCCATGGGGTGCGGGGGGTCTCTGCTCCTCAGTGGTCCTTCATAGGTTGCAGGGGGTACAACCTGCCTCACCATGATCTTCACCACGGATTACAGGGGAGACAAAACTCTAAGTCCTTCCCCTGTTCCGTGGGGTCCCTCCCACAAGTAACAGTCCTTGACAGACCTCTCCAACGTGGGTCCATCCCTCAGGCAGTAGTTCTTCCATATCTACTGTCCTGAGAGTTTCTTCTCCATCCTTCATAGGATACAGTCCTTCACAGAGGGTGAACTGTACCAATGTGAGTTCCCCACAGGATCACGAGTCCTATCCGGGAATAACCTACTCTGGCGTGGGCTTTCCTCTCCACACGCCACATGTCTCTTGAAGGACTCCACTCTATCCTGGGCCTTCCACAGAGGGTAACGACCTTCTACCATGCATTCATCTGCTCCATCATGGGCTTCTCGTGGGATGGGCCTGGGGGTTGCGGGGCCACTCTGTCTCCCTGGCCTAGCCCGCGGAGCCCCCGCACCTCTTGACCTGACCACCCCTGCCCGTGGCAGGAAGGCGGCGGGGTTGCCCTGACCCAGCCTACGGGATCAGTTCCAACACAAACTGTTTCGCAGGGGCTGCCACTGCCTGCTCCAGGCTAGGTGCAGAGAAACCCTAGGCCAGCAACTGCCTCGGGCCCGTGCCGCAGACACAACCCCCCGCCCATGATGGGGGAGGCGACCCGGGCCGCCCGGAGCTTCAGTTGGAAACTCCCCTGGTTGCAATTTCTTCTGTGCAACAAGGTTTTTCTTAAATATGTTATCACAGAGATGTTACTAAAACTTCTAATTGGCTCAACACCAGGAAGTCTGCCCTGGAACCAACCATCTTTGGCTCCATGGGGGGGGGGGGAACTTTTAGCAACTTCTGCAGAAGCTATATCTGTAACCCCCACTGCTACCAAAATAACCCAGTCACATCAACCTACAACAGGAGCATTGCCTGAAGAGGTGACTTGTGTCCAAGAAGCACCACCATATAACGAGTTACCAGAAAATGAAAGATGCTATGCTCTATTTACTGATGGATCTTGTCATGTGGTAGGAAACCATTGGAAGTGGAAAGCTGCTGTGTGGAGCTGATAAAGGAGAGGGTTAGTCAAGCCAGTTTGCAGAAGTGAAAACCATCCAACTAACCCTAAAGATTGCTGAATGAGAAAAATGACCTGTGCTATACCTCTCTACTGACTCCTGGATGGTGGTTAACGCCCTATGGGGGTGGTTACAGCAATGGAAGAAGGTCAATTGGCAACACAGAGGTAAACCCATCTGGGCTGCTGCATTGTGACAGGACATCACTGCACAGGTAGAAAACATGGCTCTGAAGGTATGTCACATCGATGCTCACATGCGCAAAACTCATGCTACTGAAGAACATCAGAACAATGAACAGGTGGATAAGGTTGCCAAGATTGGAATAGCCCAGGTAGACTTGGACTGGGAGCGGAAGGGTGAGTTATTTATAGCCCCATAGGCCCATGAAACATCAGGACATCTAGGAAGAGATGGGACGTACAGATGGGCTCGTGATCGAGGGGTGGACCTGACCATGGAGGCCATCACACAGGTTATTCATGAATGTGTAAAGTGTGCAGCAATTAAATGAGCCATGCAAGTAAACTCCCCCTGGAATAGAGGATGACAGTTTGGTTTCCAATATGGTGAGACCTGGTAAATTGACTACATTGGACCACTGCTACGAACATGGCAAGGCAAGAGTTACATACTCACCATGGTGGAGGCAACAATTGGTTGACTGGAAACATATCCTGTAAACCAGGTCAGTGCTCGAAACACCATCTTAGACCTTGAGAGGCACATTTTGTGGTGACATAGCACCCCAGAGAGAATCGAATCAGATAATGGGACTCTTTTTTTGAATAACCTCATAAACTCTTGGGCAAAGAAACATGGCATTGAGTGGATCTATCACATCCCTTATCACCCACAAGCCTCTGGGAAGACTGAGAGGTATAATGGACTGCTGAAGACTATGTTAGGAGCATTACGTAATGGGACATGGAAGCATTGGGAGGCAAATTTAGCAGAAACCACTTGGTTGGTCAACACTAGGGGATCTGCCAGCTGCCCTGGTCCTGCCCAAACAAAACCCCTACACACTGTGGGAGGAGAGAAGGTCCCTGTACTACACATGGGGACGTGGCTGGGGAAGTCAGTGTCGGTTTCTCCTCCCATGAGAAAAGGCAAACCTATTTGTGGGATTGTCTTTGCTCAGGGACCAGGGTGTACCTGGTGGGTAATACAGGAAGATGGGGGAACCTGGTGTGTGCCTCAAGGAGATTTAACCTTGGGGGAAAGATAATCCGTGTTTAGTTGTATGTTGCAGGAAGTAAAGTCGCAGGACAATGAAGAGTGAATTCTGCGAGGAGCAAGGAGAGTGTGACAATGACAGAAACCGAGTTGGTGTTGGTGCCCAATGACTGATTGTGTTGCTTCTCCTGCCCTGAGTATCCATCCCAATGGAATGGAGCCCAAGATCTGGAGTGATGGAAAAAGACCATAAAATGAGATCTGTGCAAGTGTGGGAGATAGATATGAGATCTGAGTATGACACAAATGGTATGGAATAAGGCGTGGAGATTGTATTGGGTCTGGTTGAGATGGCGTTCATTTCCCCATAGCAACCCTCACAGGGTTGTGCTCTGCATTGGTAGCTAGAAAGATGTTGATAACACACCAGTGTTTTGGCTACTGATGAGCATAGCATCAGCACTGTAACATTCCTTCCTCAGTCAAGGGCAAGATCCTGGGAGGGGACACAAGTAGACCAGTTGACCCAAACTAACCAAAGGGATATTCCAGACCATATGATGTCAGTTCAGATATAAAAGCTAAGGAAAGGAGGAGGAAGTGGGGGCATTCATTATGTATGATGTTCGTCTTCTGGAGTAACTGCTCCGCATGCTGAAACCCTGCTTCCCAGGCAGTGGTTGAACATTGTTTGATGATGGGAAGTAAAGAATAAACTTTTTTTTCTTTTTGCTTGTGCGCATGCAAATTTTACTTTTACTTTAGTAAACTGCCTTATCTCCACCTACAAGTCATTTTCCATCTTATTTTCTCTCCCCTGTCTGGCTTGGAAGGGGAGTAATAGAGTGGTTTAGTAAGCACCTGGCATCCAGCCAAGGTCAGTCCACCGCACAGTTGAAATCTTTTCATATGTGTCACAGTTCACTCAGGAAGGGATCAAGTGTTAGCTTCTTGGTCTTGTTCTGCCTCTTCCTTCTTTTCTTGTGATGGCCCTCGTGGTGGTTTGAAACTCCCAAGAATCTAATTTCTAAGCTCAAGTCCCCCTCCCACAGTTTGCCCCTGTGAGAGGGTTTAGTGATGGTATGGACTTGATATCTTTTTCACCTCATGTGGAGAGTTTTCAGACAAAACACAACCATTCGTTATTGGGAGAAGGGAAAAATATTTACAAAGGTTTATTTATACACACACATATATATATTTACATTGAATTAAATTCCTCTTTTCCTTCAATAAAAGTCTAAGAAGAAAAGAGAAAAGTCTTTCTGTCACTCCTCAGACCACAGTTCCTTCATTTCAGTTTTTTGTGGCACTGGTTAGTGTCCTTCATTTTCTTGAGGCAACAGATTTAAGTATGGCAGTTAGGATTTTTGTTCTTACTTTGTGGAAATTCCAACCCCGAACCTGAGCCTTCAGGGGATTTTTTTGTAGATCTTCACTCCTCTTAGGTTAGAACATTGAAGGTAACTCTCAGTTCAGTCTTACCAAAACTCTTCTGCTCTGTCTCAACTTGCCAGCATGATAGAAGCAGCAGCAGCAGCAGCAGCAGCAGAGGGCACGGCCACCTCCTCTGCATTCCGTCCTGGCTCAGCTCTCAGGACGACTCCGGGTTTTTCAGCTCCTTTCTCTCTCTCTCTAGCTGCTGCTGCATTTCGGGACTCCCTAAGGGTTTGGAAGTCCACCTCTCTTTAGGAAGTCTCTGGGTTTTGGGAAAGTAATGCAGTCTTACCCCAAACCAACTCTGTTGAGTTTTCCTCTGTTTTGTTGCCTGCTCTCCCTCCTGCAGGAACATCTCCGCGTCTTTCAACCAGCTTCACGTTATCTCGTTGCTACTGGCTATCTTTTTGGCTTTCAGCCATCGTTGTCTCTGTTCAGGACTGCTCCGCTTCCGCTTTCAATGTCTTCTGCTGTTGCTGACAGTAAGGAAACTCTTCCAACTCTTGATTACAGGACCTGGTCCAGTTTTGACACTATACCGGGTCTCCCATAGCCTCAGTTGGGGGTTGGGGGCCCTTGGCCCCCAGAGGGGCTCACTGGTCCCCTGCCTCCTCCTGGTTCAGATCATGGCTACCTACCTTCTAAACTATCTTCACCACCTTCTCTTCTGTTTCTGTGGGTATGCAATTTCCGTAGGGTGCACGTGGACTATTGATTGGTCCAGTATTATCAGTGGGGCAAACCATTACTACCTCAGAGAAAAGGTTTTTCAACCCTCCTTGTCCCTCTTTCCTGTCCATTTCTTCTTGTGAATAGCAGTGACTGATACCAGAACAGGTTGGTTCTCTGGTTCAACTGCAGTGTTGTCAGATTCAGAGTGATGCCTTAAGCCCCTAATGTTTTTTTATTTCTTTTAATATTTGTAAGACTTGTAAGTTTTATAAGCAGTGAAAGTAGAAACCCTCTCTTCTTTGCCCTTGTTCCTTTCCCTTTTCCCTGTAGCACCCTTGTTTACACATTCCTTAACCCTCTTACCCCATTCTATGCTCCCCATATCAACCCTACTCCTGAATCCAATAGAAATGTTTAGTCTTTTGTCAAGGTTAGGCCTAGACAGTTGACAGAACAGCATATCTGGGCCTAAACCACAGAATGAAGTCAAGAATTAGATAACTATGTACCCTTTGTGCTCTGATGATGATGAAGATGGGATGAATGGAGGGTCCCGAAATGCACCCCAGACTCATTTTCAGGGGGTGGACCCCGGGGCGGTCCAGAGGAAAGGCCACAGGGTGGATACATCTGGGATTGGATGGATGATGTTATAAAATGTAACCTCTCGGGCACAGGGACGCGCGCGTCTGGTAACATCTTAGCCTTGGCAAATAAAACCCTTTCTTATCTCACCCCTAATTAACTGCTCCGGAGATTTTTTCAGCACCTAAATCCCACGGCAACAAGAGACTATCTTTTTTCTTGAGGATACTGAGTAATGTTGAACAGGGTTCAGTAGACCTGGGCTAGGGCCCAGCATATTGCAGTGATTTGTGTCTCTCTGGAATTGCCAGGGTGACAGCACACTTTTTCCAAGTATTTTAATAGTTTTTCTGGATTCTGCACTTTTTCAGGAGTAAAGTTCCAAAATGTTGGAGGTGCCCACTGTCCTAGGCACTTGCCCATACTATCCCACACACCCTACCACTCATAACTGTCCAGCCTCAGGACAGATCCCTGGGTGATGTTCTTAAATAGTTGTTTAACATTAAACAAATGTGAACCATATTCAACAACATGCTTGTTCCTAGCAAAAGGATTGTGTTGTTTCAAGGGTATTCAAAGGATATTCAAAATCTTTAAAATTCTCAAGTGCTAATGTAATCAGGCTAGAAGTAGAAGGAAAATGTTTGAAGGAAGGAAGGAAGGGTGAAGGTGGATGTGTCCCCCATAGTTTGGCTCTCTTAGGAGAAAAGGCAAAAGATGGCTCCTGAAGTACAGAGGCGACTGCAGTGCTGAGTCCACATACTAGATTAGTTTCATGACCAGCGACGCTATCACATCATAAGCCGCTATTGTGAAGTACAACAAAATGATAGCCTTAGCCCAGGCTCCAAAGGCCATAAACACCAAAAGAGTAAACACATGCTGCAAGGTATTACATTACACGACCCTGAACAAGCACAACAACTCTGAGAGCAAACAGAACATTGTGACCAGAAACAATTAAACTAATAAATAAATGCTTAGAACAAATTTGTTTTAACATGCTATGGTCAGATCTGTTGTTATCTCAACCCTTTGAATGCCACATTGGGCACCAGAAAGGACTGTAGTGGTTTAACCCCAGCCAACAACTAAGTACCATGCAGACACTCAGTCTCCCCCTCCCCCCAGGGGATGGAGGGAAGAATCAGGAAAAAAAAGTAAAACTCGTGGGTTGAGATAAGAACAGTGTAAGAATTCAAACAAAGATATGATAATACTAATGATACTACTACTACTACTGCTGAAATGGATAGAGACAGTGAGAGGAATAAACCCTAAGAAAAATGAGTGATGCACAATACAATTACCACCCGTTGATCAATGCCAAACCCATCACTGAACCATAATTGGCCCCTTCCACCTTACTCCCTCCACTTTATATACTGGGCATGATGTTCTATGGAATGGAATATCCCTTTGACCAGATCAGGTCACCTGTTCTGACTGTGCTCCCTCATAGTTTCTTGTGTACCTTCTCAGTGGCAGAGTATGAGAAACTGTAAAGTCTTTGATTTAGAGTAAGCACTGCTGAGCAACAACTGAAACATCAGTGTGTTATCAGCATTATTCTCGTACTGAATCCAAAACAGTGTTGTGCCAACTACTAAGAAAAAAATTAATTCTATATGAAATTAAACCAGGACATGGAATCACCTTTCAGTCTAGTAATTTTTTCACAAAATTTAAATACATAATTATTGCTCTTCCTTTTACAAGTCAGTAAATATAGTTTATTATGATATCACAGTGGTTTTTTAATGAGAAATGCTATTAACATGAAAACCTTAATGAAATTAAAGTATGGGTATTGTAGCATTTTAATAAGTGAAATGTCACATCAAATTTCAATGGGAAAATGGTCTGGAGCATGAGTCTTTTAAGTAATCACTGAGGCAACTGGGGTTGTTTATCCTGGAGAAAAGGATGCTTGGGGGAAATCTTGTCCCTCTCTACAACTACCTGAAAGGAGGTTGTAGCAAGGTGGGTGGACTTGGCAGTGTTAGGTTTACGGTTGGACCTCAATGTTCTTAAAGGACTTTTCCAACCTTAATGATTTCTATAATTCTATGATTTGTTGTTTACCATACTGCATCTTAGTGGATAGCAATCCCACATTGTCATTTGTAACCTTTTTCTTTTGTTTAAAATCCAGTGGACAACTTTGATGCAGTGCAAGAGGAACTGTAAGGTATTTTACTAATAATGCTGTTGTGAAGGTAACAGTTGTCATGAGAAAAATTAAAAGAGAAGGCACAAAAACTTAGATGAGGTAAAGGTAGTGTAATCAAATATAAAGAAAAAACAGCTTTTGGGTGCTAATTCAAAACTGATCATGACTTGCTTGGGGTTTTTTAAAGAAAGATTTAGACAAGACTTTTTATTATAGCTTGAATTCCCTGATTGGTTATATAAAGTCTATAAATCAGACTAAAGAAATTTACCATACCATAAGATAGACAGGTGATTTGTCTGACTATTGGATAAAACAGGGCATTTCAAATGAAAATACATTTTATATATTCCTACTTCCTTCTCTACTTATGGGAAAACCAAACATTAAAATAAATGATAAGGAACATGTAGAAAGCCAAGTGTGAGAACAAGAAGAAAAAGGCCTGAGAAATGTCTAAAGATGACCTTGTGTTGTTTTCTCTAGGTTGCGATTTACTGCCCAGAAACGAGCTCAGTTATTCTGTTTGCATTCTTACCATATGTAGGTGTGAAAAGGAGTTCCTTGAAACTCCAAGGTCTATGTATGTGCTGTGTGTGTGAACAGGCCGGCCTGAGAGAGTGATGGATATGTGACTTGCAGCTGTGTTCTGTCTTGATTTACTTAACCACTCCCAGCTAAAAGTGAATGATATAAAAACCCTGAGTCATGGGGGAATAAAGTGATTTCTGTCCATCAAGTCAGGAGTCCATGTAATATTCATTCCATCTATAGGAAAGTTCTTTTAAACATTTTTGCATTCAGTGGCAATTTGGAAGTCCAGGGAGCATCCATAATGTTTTGGGATGAACTGGATACTGAAATTACTCCTGGACACTCCTTAAATTTGAGTGCCATAGTGACAACAATAATGTCATAACTGTGTGTCCTAGTTAGAACAGCTGGGACCAGTTCATCACTGTATGGGTGTAACCCAAAACTGTGTATTCTATAACCTTCCATGCCATTTCCTAGAAACTGTTATCAATAGACCATTTACACCATCTGCCCAGAGCACACCTGACTCCTCAGGCTATAAACTGGGTGTTAAGAGGCCTGCGAGATAGGAGGATGCTCCTGTCCTCACACCCATTGTGGAACTCCCCGCCCTGAGGGAGGTACTGGGCATTCCTGTGTTGGAAGAATAAAGATTATGCGTGAACAATTTCTATTGCATTTCTGTGAACCTTGCCTTGGCATAATTGGATGTGGACAGTAAAAAGCAACTACGCAGCTAACATGACTTCAACCTTGAGGTTAGAACAAAGAAGGCGTTTTGCCAAGGTCAAGGAGGAGTTTTTGGCAGGTGAACAAGTTTTCTCATCTCCTATGGACACCTGTTGTGGTCCAATTAGCACCGTACAACAAAGTATGTTTTCCTTATGTATCCAATGTTATGTGAAGAAGAATCATACGTCTGAGTGTCATAAGCAGTATATAAGGTGTCTTCTAATAAAGCCGACATTTTGCTGATCATACTGGTCTATGAGCAGTCTGTCCGTGCCCCTCCATCAACATTCCTACCTGAACTGGAGGATATATATAATCTTGGAGTCTTGAGACTTTTTTAACCACTCGTGGGATCCAGAGGAAGACTGCAGACCACCACTCTTAACCAGACTGCAACCGCCACTCTCGACGAGACTGCAATCACCACTTTTCAACCAGACTGCAACCACCACTCTCGACCAGACTGCAATCACCACTCTTGACCAGGCTGCAACAGCACTTTCATCAACAGGTTTTTCCCTCTTCTTTTACTTTGGACTCAGGGGGCCCAACGAACACCACTCTGTTCATGCGCCAGGGTTCTGGGTTATACATTTGGGTTTTGTGGGTTAAAACCAATTGTTTGTCTGTATAATCGTATTTATTGTATTATTTTATTAAATTGTTATTCTGACTTATAATCTCTACTCTGAGTTGAGTTCATTTCCCCTACCGGTTTACCTTTAAACCAGTACACTGTGGCAAATCATGATCTGTGCAGGCATAAGGGAAAATGGAGTTGCAGAATCATATAATGGTTTGGTTGTAAGGAACCATAAAGATCCTCTAGTTCCAACCCCTACTATATAGGCGGAGAAAATATCAAAAACTTCAGATAGAGAGTTGTTGAGATATAGAGTAAAATGTTGTACCAAAGTTTCATTTCTACTGATAAATAAGGAAACAATCATTAACAACTAGAAACTATAGAGGTTTATCTTTGAGTATTTAAAGATTGTTATGAATTTGCTTGCATGAATTAAATATGCAACTGGAAGAAACAAAATAAAGAGAACAAAATAAAGAGAAAGGTCAATATTTGATATAGATAAGGTCATAGATAGACATTTTTTCTGTATCAGTCTGAACAAAATTTCACTTTATCACATCTAGTAAAAATAGATCACAAGTCCTCACAGCTATAATAAAGTCTGTATCAAAATTTATTTCAGAAATGCACCTTTGCTCTCCAGTCTTTTGACAGTTGGTGTCATCCAGATATTTACTGACTGAATTCTAGAAGGTGTGGTGTGGCAATGGATTTACCATACGTAGGATGGAAGAAGTCCTGTCAGAGATGGACTAGTGAAGAAAAAGAAGAAAACCACTCAAATGTTATAGAAACAGAAGTTTTTAATGTGGTTTAAACAGGTTTCAAAATGACCTTTGCATTTTTGCAAAGTCATTGCTCCTTCTTCCCGACACCCCCTGTGAAGGACTCTCATCTCCCATGCAGGAGTGTCCTGGGAAGATGTCCTGAGGTGTTTCTCATTGGTCTTTGTTAACCCCTTCCTATTGGTTGTTAACTCTTTACCTGATTGGTTTTTCTGTATGACCCTGAACCTGTAATTGGTCCCCTTTTGACCCTCCTAAAAGCCTTATAAACCCTTATTCCCACAATAAACTTCCTCTTTCATCCGTCCCTCCCTGGTGGTCTGTGTGAGCTCCTTACGGGGTCTCCGGGCCACGTGGCGGGGGCAGGGGGGAAGAACATTCACCTTCCAGGTAATGGGCTGGTACCCAGGGCCTGAAGGTTCCCCCTCCAACTAATCCGCCGTAGTGTGGTCCTTCTTCTTATGCTGTCTAGATTGATTTTATTTTGTGTGTGTAAGATGGGAAATTGGTAGAGGAAATTGTTCTAGTGTGCCAGAAGACTAAAAAAGAAATAAATATCCCCTCACTTCAAAAAGGGCATTGAGGTGCTGGAGTGTATCCAAAGAAGGGCAACAAAGCTGGTGAAGGGCTTAGAAAATGTCTTATAAGGAGCAGCTGAGGGAGCTGGGGTTGTTTAGCCTGGTGAAGAGGAAACTCAGTGGGGACCTCATTGCTCTCTACAACTACCTGAAAGGCGGTTGTAGTGAGGTGGGGGTCAGTTTCCTCTGCCACGTCTCAAGTGAAAGTACGACAGGAAAAGACCTTAAGTTGTTCTGGGGAGGTTCAGAATAGATATTAGAAAAAAAATTTCACTGAAAGAGTAGTCAGGCATTGGAATAAGTTCCCTAGGGAGGTAGTGTCTCTGGCAGTGTTTGAAGCATCTGGATGTGGCACTTGGGGATATGGTTTAGGGGTGATTATGGTGGTGCTGGATTGATGTTTGGATGAGATTCTGTGATTCTGTAATTTGAAAACACTAAAACATGATGTTAGGATTGGCTGCCTCCTTGAGCAGCTCTGAGCCCAGGACTTCCTCCTGCCTGACTTCAGGAAACCAACCTGGTATGCCTGGGGACCCAGGGGGCATCTGACCTGGGCTGAGGGATGCATCTGCGACTTTCCCATTTGCAGATTCAACCAGTAGCAAAGCTGAGCATGTATCCCAGAGACACATCTTCAGAGATACATACAGACATGCACAGGACACTGAGATGGCCCATTATACAGACTGTCACAGACAAGGTGCTGCCTTCAACAACACTCACATACAAGACCCACATAAAACATAAACACAGACAGCCAAGTCCCCTTTCTCTTCTTTGGCTGGCTGTGGTGGGCTGACCTTGGCTGGCTGCCAGGTGCCCACCAAGCTACTCTATCACTCCCTTCCCAGCTGGACAGGGAGAGAGAGAATAAGATGGAAAACGACTCATAGGTTGAGATAAGGCAATTTACTAAAGTGCATGCACAAGCAAAGAAGAAAATAACAAGGTTTATTCTCTACTTCTCATTACTAAGCAGTGTTTGGCTACTTCCTGGGAAGCAGTTACTCAGAAGGCAAATGTAAATAACCAATGTTCCCTCTTCCTCCTCCTTTCCTTAGCTTTTATATCTGAGCTGATGTCATATGGTCTGGAATATCCCTTTGGTTAGTTTGGGTCAGCTGGCCTACTTGTGTCCCCTCCCAGGATCTTGCTCTTGACTGAGGAAGGAATGTTACAGTGCTGATGCTGTGCTCAGCAGTAGCCAAAACACTGGTGTGTTATCAACATCTTTCTAGCTACCAATGCAGAGCACAGCACTGTGAGGGCTGCTATGGGGAAATGAACACCAACTCAGTCAGACCTGATACGCTGGCAGATATAGAAGTTCATTAGTGGAGGCACACACGTATAACACACTCTAGATTCACAAGCACATGCACATTCACAGATTCCAAGTACCTGCACTGGCCCCCTCTGTCTGTCTGGTACTCCTGCCCAGACCCCAGGCCCTCTTACAGGCTTCACGGATCCCCTACTCAACAACTAGTCCAGCTTGATGCTTTCTAGCAAACATGTACACACTCACTCATTCATCTACAGGCATTCCAGAGTTGCAAGTCCACCTGTAATACCAGCATGGACCCTCCACCCACCTCATACCCTTGCCCAGACACCAGGCTTCTTACTCAGTGTCCAGTTTAAGATTTGCTAGCTAATGACAAATGCACACCCCTCCCCCCCATGCACACCAGGTTTGGGGAAGATACAGACAGTCCCTGCAAGCAGCCAGCACCAGGCACATGGACTATGACCTGCAGTCCTGCTCCAGGTGCCGTCACTGAGCCCCTCACTCTTCTCACTCATGCTGGTCCCTCCCAGTAGGTGTTTTTCAGAACACACACCATTCCCCTCAAGTGGCTGGTGGCTGAGACCCTTTCTTGCTGGCACTGACTTGCACTCACACCAGCAGCACAAGCCTGGGATTCCCATCCATAAGCTGATTCGTCACCTGAAGAGCCAAGGAGTGATCAGCAGGACCTGCTCACCCTTTAACAACCCCATATGGTCCATGCAAAAGTTTAATGGAGAATGGAGGCTGACAGTAAACTATCGTGGCCTGAATGAAGTCACGCCACCTCTGAGTGCTGCTGTGCCAGACATGTTGGCACTTCAGTATGAGTTGGAGTCAAAGGCGGCCAAGTGGTGCCACAACTGATATCACTAATGCATTTTTCTCAATCCCTTTGGTGGCAGAGTGCAGGTCACAGTTTCAGGGGCATCCAGTATACCTGGAATTGACTGCCCCAGGGGTGGGAACAGCCCTACCATCTGCCATGGACTGATCCAGACTGCACTGGAACAGGGTGAAGCTCTGGAACACCTGCTATATATTGATGATATCATTGTGTGGGGCGACAAAGCAGAAGTTTTTGAGAAATGGAATAGTTCAAATCATTCTGAAAGCCAGTTTTGCTGTAAAACATAGTAGTGTCAAGGGACCTGCACAGGAGATCCAGTTTTTAGGAATGAAATGTTGACGTGGTTTGACCCAAAGTCAATTTTTCAAATCCCCACAAATTTACTCAAATGTGAGAGTTTTCAGACAGGCAACAGACTCAGCATGGGGAAATAATATCAAAATTTATTGTTAACGGAATAAAAACTATAGAATAATATATACAATTCTAACTAATTCTCCTATGATGATAAAACCATGTATTTACAAAAATCACCCCTTCTTCCCCCCCATAAAGTCCAGGAGGAGAAGTCTCACTTTCAGGACCACAGCTTTGATTCACTGTAGCTTTAAAATTTCTCTCTCTCTCTCTTCTATGGGGTGTGAGGCCTCTGTACCTCACCTCTAACCCCTCAGTTCCCACCGGGGGTTCACCCATGGGCTTCGAGGGGACAACTTGTCATCACCATGGTCTTCACCCCAGAGTACAGGGAGTTAAAGCTCAAAGTCTTTTCCCTGTTCCATGGGGATCCCTTCCATGAGGAGTTTGCTTTTGGGGGATCCCTCTCTGAGCAGGATCCACCCCTCCTCCCCGGGTAAAGGGTTCTGGAGGTTTGGCTCAATTCCTACCCCAGAACATTTGAAGCTTGGCTTCTTTCTTTCTGTTCCGTTGCAAGGTCTCTCCGCAGGCTTCTCTCTCTGCTCCATTCAGCTCCCAGATGGATGCTCCTGCGTTCCTTGGTCTGGCTCCGTGCCATACTCTGCTGTTCACCAGGTGGCTTTTCTCTCGCTCTCTGGAATTCTGATCTCTGCTTCATATCTTTGGCCAGGAGCCCAGTGTCCCGGTGTTACAATCTGTTAAAATATTGCAGAAAGAATTTTTATATTCGAATGTTCCCTTGAGCAAAATTAAAACTCATACAAGTTATCTGCTGAGACCAAAACTGTTTTTATTAATTGCTAAGAGATGCGAAGAGAAAGAGGAAAAAATAAGAAAAGGTTAGAAAATGCTAAGATTACTTTTTTAAAAGCATAGAAAAAGATTACCACGGCACAAACTACCTTTTGGTCCGTGTCAATTTGTGGAGGGGGAGGGGAGAGGGAGAGAAAGAAGCAGCTTTCACCTTTTTTTTCTCTCTGGTTCCTCCGCTTTTCGGTGTGATGTTATCTCTTTAGCTGCAGGGGGTCTGGAATGCAGCCAGGATGTGAGCTTCTCCGAAGCTCACGTCTCACACCGGGCGGCTCCAGGCCAGACGGGGATCTCGGTATATGGTCAGGGGGGGAAACTCACGTGGGTAGCACTGAGGGTCCCGGTCCACTTCCAGACAGCAGAGGTTCAGTCTCTGGTGACAGGCAGGCAGTTTTACGGCGGCGGAGGAAAAGAAAAGGTGAGGGCGAGGCGGAGAAGAGATTTTTCAACTGGTATAGCCAAACTCTCTTTCTCACTCCTCTTTCCCTGCTCTTCCCAAATTTTTCTTCAGTTTTTATAGTGTTCAAAGGAGGTAGTCTGTGGTGTTTTGGCACGCAGCCCTGTTCAGATGTTTGCAGAGATATGATAAGGATGAACAATACCAGGATCTTTTGACAGGAAAACTCTAGTGGGAAAACTTTGGTGAGAACTTCTGGTGGAAAACTGACACAGAAGTTTTGGTAGGAAGTTTTTGACAGGTAGAAACAATGGCGAACCATAATTTTTGGCATTTGCATGTTATCTGTCTGTTACACCCAGCCCTGGCTGCAGCTGGCCGCTTTGTGCTGCCTCTGCTGCCACCCCCACTGCGAGTGGGGGAAAAAACCCCCCAACCCTTGGCCACAGCACCCGGTCCAGTTTTAACACCACACTGGGCCCCCCGCAGCCCAGTCAGGGGGGATAATGGGCCTGGCCCCCCGCGGGGGGCCCGGCGGCCCCTCTGCTGTCTCCTGCTTCTAATTTCCAACTGCGTCACATGCTTCTTTTCCGGTCCTATAAGAATATGTCATTTCATAGAGGCGTTATCAAGTTTCCCATTGGTTCAGCACCAGAAATCCACCCCTGGAGCTACACATCTTTCAGCTCTGGGGGGGGGGGCTCTCAAACAACTAGAAATGTTAAGATGAATGTCTTCAGATTCCAATGGATGTGATGAACAAAATGTCCCTACCAACTAGTGAGAAAGAAACTCAAGCTTTTTTAGGCATTATGGGTTTCTGGAGAATGTATATTCCAAATTACAGTCTGATTGTCAGTCCTCTCTATCAAGTGACCTGGAAGAAGAATGATTTCAAATGGGGCCTTGAGCAACTGTTGCAAATGGAGTGATGCATTTTACTCATAAGAGAGAAGTGATGCCTTAAGGTCCATCTGGTTTTTTGATTTTTCTAATTTTTATGAGTTTTATAAGTAGTTATATAGTAAAAGTAGATTTAGAAGTAGCAGTACTTATTCCCTTAGCATAGTAACTAAAACCCTTTTACCCCAATTCCCCATAGCAATACCCCTGAATTCCAGTAGAAATGTTTAGTCTCTCTTTAAGATAGGTCTCTTCTGTTTGAGGACATCTAATCCTGGACTGAACCGCAAAAGTACAGTCAAGAACTGGGTGACCATGTGCCCCCTGTACCCCGAAGAAGATGAAGAATGATGAAGGAAGGGTCTCAGAGACCCCAACCCCAATTCCCAAGGGGCAGGACCAGGGGTGGACCAGGGCAGGACCAGGGGGTGGAAAAATCTGGGATTGGACAGGCAGCATTATAAATTGTAACATCTGTAACAGAGGGGCACGTGCGCATCTTGTAACTTTATGCCTAAGCACAAATTAAACCCTTTCCTTATCTCACCTTCAAAACTAAGTTGTCTTGCAGTTTTTTCTCCCTGAATTTTCTTTTAAGCAACAGAAACAACAGTATATTTTATTAAAACAGTGAGTTAATTAACAAAATTCAATGGTGAATGCAACAGTGATTTAACAAGATTCAGTGGTAAGATACACTTGGTTATTTACTGCATAGATGACAGGGTCAGATAAAACTGTCAGGGAGACCCTCCTGTTGAGTCACGAGTTTCAGAAACGACCCCCTTGCTTTCCAAACACCTTCTTAGAGAGGAGTATAAGTGCAGCTGGATCCAATCTTAGTCCCAGACTTGGTCAACAGTTTATGTCTAAAAGATTATATGTGTACAATCTTTTATATCACTTAGCTAACATTTCAAAGTTTAGCATGCTATTAATCACTTACCAAGGATCTGTTGCAGCAAGGAATCTCTCAACCTCCAGGAGTAACCTTAGGATGTGTTCCTGCTCAAGGGGAGATCCAGACGTGCAGCTCACTGCCATGCAGGAGAGCTCAGTGGATCCTGGGTTGTCTGCTATTTATAAAGTAAGACTTACAGTCATGTAATTGTATACTGGCAAGTCATAGATGCAGTCATATCTTGCATACTGGCAAGATGTCTGGACCACCTTTCCAGACAACCCTTGGCTACCAAGTTACCATCCATGACCCAATGTCCACAGCAAGCTGGATGCAGCTACCACAACCCCCATTGGTGTCTATGGCTTAAATGGGGAAGGAGGGGGAAGCACACCATCACACTCCACCCCATGACTATAGTAAATATTTAAACACCTCCTCCTAGGAGCACAGAAACAGGCAATTCCAAAATGTCGTAAGTCAAGCTGACAAAGCAGGCAGTCAGCTTGGCTGAGCAGTGATCTTTTTCTGGAGCTAAGGAAAAAAAGGAAGGCGTATGCCCAGTGGAAGCAAGGTTGAGTGACATGGGAGGAATACAGAGATGTTGCTTGCCACCGTAGGGAGAAAATTCGTGCGACCAAAGCTCAATTGGAGTTGAAGTTGGGCGGTAATGTGGGTGACAATAAAAAGAGGGTTTTTTGAATATGTTAATAGCAAAAGGTAGTGCAGAAATAACATTGACCCATTATGGGATGAGGATGGTCACCTTACAAACAGGGACAGAGACAAGACAGAGATGTTTAATGCTCTCTTTGCTTCAGTCTTCAACATTCATGACTGGTTAAGTGGGTTCCATGCTCTGAGTTGAAGGACCATGACCAAACCTTTATATACAACATAATTATAAGCAATAAACGTATCAAAGTTAGAGTCAGCAAAATCACAACTGGGTGAAGCATAAGATTAAACACTGTTGTTGCTGTTGGTGACCATCAAAGAAGAGTTTCCCACCAATGTTTTTCTCTGTCCTTCTTCACTTTTTCCAAGACATGGTGTATGTCCTCTGTATCATGATGAACAGTGATTAGGATTCTGTGTCCGTTGTTTTGGATGCGTTCTAGCAGTTAACACAGGTTGTAGTACTTTCTTCACCAATACAAAATTAATTTCAATGGGGGTAGACAATAAATCTTGACTCGATGTCTAATTAGATTTTAACAATTGATAAGACATTACAGGAGATGAATAATTAAAGTCGCATCCCACAACTTTAGTAAAGTGACAAACACAAGTATTTGAGTGATTACTTGTATCTACAGTAATGTTACCTACAAATATAAAATCTCAAAGGGTTCTCATACAAACACATCCTTTTCCAATATATACAAGTACAACTTTAGGTGTTTAATCAGGCTCTATTTCAAAATGGCAAACATTTTGTTCAGTGTCAAGGCAAATGTCTTGGGCTTTGATGGTGTTTCTTTCATAAATAAATCCTTCTTCTCATACAATGCATGAGTTAACCAATAGTTTCCCATTTGTTTCCATTTTGTTGAACCTATACTCTATGTTGTAATGGATAGAGTATAACTCCATTGTGATTTAATCTTACTGCAATGATTGGATATATGGGGTACACTGAAGCATTGTGCATTGTTAAAGACAAAAACTGTGGGTTTATTGTTCATGAAGTCATAAGTGAAATTGACTAAATACCACCAAGACTGAAATTATTTTTCAAATTTAGTTTCATTATCCCAAATTGCCTTTCAAATTTCAGTCAGTAAGGTGCCCTCTTCACTTTCTCTTATAATTGCTGCTACCATAGATTGCAGTCACAGAGCTTGGATACAACTAAGAGCTAGAGAAAAATTTTTTTGGACTGCACCATTCTTTCCCAGAGGCAATATATCAGAATGGGGCCATTGGTTAGTACCCAGTGCTAATAGAGAAGACCGCAATGAGTGTTCTAATTTCTTTAAATCATTTGTTGTTGTGCTCAGTTTATTTAGATTTGTAGAATGGTTAGGGTTAGAAGGGACCTTAAAGATCGTCTAGTTCCAACCACCCTGCCATGGGCAGGGATGCCATTCACTAGATCGGGTTCCTCAGGGCCCCATCCAACCTGTCCTTGAACACAAGTACTTCAGTATCTATACTATTTAAGACTCTTAATCCTGTCCCTATGATACCAGTCCCATCTCTCCTTGTTCATCTTGGAGAAGTGAGGGTTTGTCTATATAACCACGCTAACCATCCTGCATAGGATGTGTTTAGGAATGGTGACCAGGTCAGTTTGATTTTGGAGATATTAATTTGCATCAATAGTTCTACTCATTTAAGACACCAGGATGGATTAAATAAAACTTGTTGATGGTCTGTATTTTTTATCACATAAGGTCCAATTTCAGAAATTATCCTTTACAATTGGGGCAGATGTTGTTATACTAAGCTCAGTAATGTCTATTTTAAATTTAAATGATAGTGCCATGCTATGGTGTGAAGGACCAGGAATCAGAATGGGAACAATTTCAGAAGTGGAAAAAGATGTACAGCGATTGAAAGGACTTTATGATACAGACTTTACAGTTATTATGTATATACACATTGCATGTTTCCCCAGAATTTGTATCTCCCGGGCATGCCCAGGCTTGTCCACTTCCCTGCTTCCCTGTTGATTGGCTGGAGAAGCTGCAGAGAGGAGACAACCTCCATTCATCCTTTCCTTCCCTGGTTCCTCCCATGTTCCTCCCTCTTTTACCTGTGTTCCTATCCTTTGTTCCCCTGTTTGTCTGTCTCATGCTCCACCCCATGTTCTGGCCCTTTCCCCGCCTGAAACCCATAAAACCTCTGGACACCTCAATAAAGCATTCCATTTGCACCTCTACCTTGACTCTCAAACCCATCCATGCTGTGTCACGGCCCCATCCCACCTTACCGTGGCAATGGTGAGACCAGAGGCAAAGTACAAAATCAAGTTGTACTAAGGCAAAATTATACCAACAGTTCAATCTTTCAGAGGTGCAAAGTTTTGTATCTTTTGCTATTGGGTTTGGTGCAATGTTGTACATGTAAATCTGAGATGCCTTCTGATAGGTAGACCCACTGATCATCTGGCGTCCTATTTTAATTTATCTCCCTGCTGTTCCTTGAAGTTGGGGAACTTTATCATCAGTTTCATCTTTATCCCAGTTCCATTCATTTTCTAAGTTTATTTCATTTCCATGCATGACCACGGTGGAAAGCTGTATATCTCCCTTACTAGAATGTATTTCTGTACTCCTGGTATACCTAACACAAGCTTGAAACCAAGACCACTCTAGGGTTCTTTGGCCACAGGCTAGCAAAAGCAGCATTGTTAGGATTCATAATAGTAACACGAAAGCAGCATTTCTGTTTGTCATCTTGCAGGGTGCTGTAAGAGAAAACAGAGACTTGTTTCATCAGGGAGAGTCCATTAAGAAGAAGGAAAAATCCATCGTGCACTACTTCTATGTTTTGCACAACTGCTATCGGTAGCTTCCCAGGTAAGTGGACCACAAGGTTTTGTTACAGTCATAGGTACAGTATTGATGGATAGTAGATTGACTATCTCAGGCTGTCCTGGCTGTAGGATTGTTGGATATTGTCTTTCGCAGTAGTTGGAGTACTAAGCTCAGTTTTTACAAAGAATGCTCATCTTACAGGGCTTCCAGTAGTCCCATATCAATTATTTAATTGATGGAGTACTTTGTGAAGTCTCAAAGTCCAATGAGCCTCATGTGGTACTAGATTCCTTTTTAATGAGCCATTAGTTTTTTCTACCATCCCATTTGATCGAGAGTAGTATGGGGTGTGGAATACCCATTTAATTCCCTTTTGTTTTACCCAATCTTGCACTTCCTTAAAGGAAAAATGTGAGTCATTATCATTTTGGATAACATCTGGAGTAGGTAGATTTCAGAACTGTGTGAGTCAGCACAGGCAGGCAGCAGGGACAACCTCAAACATATGGCTAAAACACAAAGAGTAAATTTATTTCTGTTACCTCACTAAAAGCGGATCCCGGAAGCAACACCCAGGCAGAGGTACACAAGCAGAGACACAGGCATCAATAAACTTGGTCCATGCCAGAGGATCACTGGCTGCTGTTCACACTGTTTTATTATGGATTATTTCCAGCTTCAAGGTCACTGGAGCATATTTACCATTCTCCTCACCAGTCTTCTGCTTTTAACTCATTCATCCAACAGGAACCAAAATGATAGTCTGTTGGGAGGAAAGGGTTAAAAGTGGAAGAATGGTGAGGAGGATGGTAGACTTGCTCAAGTGACCTTGCACCTGGGAATGCCAAGGCCTGGAGAACAACAGTATGGGAAACCCCCTCTATTATGCCTACTGCTGTTTATCCTCTGTCTGTTTTGAGAAGTAGAATTTCTGTGTAGAGATAACATAGGTGTTTACAGAGACTTCGAGGCACTCTCATGGACATGCTTGAGCTCCCTGTTTTGGGAGAGAGATCAAAGTTCAGAGATCATAAAAAGCATAGGGATGGCACAGCATGGTGGGAAACTACGTTTGCATGGGCCCTTGATAAATGGGTGCAAACAGTAGCCCTGCCACCCTCTGGGATGGACTGAGCCTAACAGTGTCTGTGTTTCCACTTGTGTGTCTGTGCTCAGGTGTTGCTTTGGAATCCTCCAGTTAGTGAGGTAGTGACCTGGAAGCACAGGTCCAGAGACAAGAATTGCTTGATATAATAGTGTATCATATAAGTGGGTTTATAGAATAACTAGAACAGAAAAGAGAAAAGATAGGATACGACCCTCTAGTAATAGAAAACCTTTACAATTGAGCACCAGTCTGGGAACATGATCCTTGGGTTAGCTGGCACATTACTGATGCTCGAATAGCAAGACAAACCAGTAAGACACCCTATAGGTTTGCCTGGTAGACACCCTGTATTCCATGATCTTTACCAGTCACTCCCAGCATCTGATCTCCACCAAGCACTGGTAACATATTAAGGTAGAGTAAATCATTAGACAGAATTAAAATCCATAAGGAACTAAACTCCCACAATAATGGGAAGCCAGTAAAGTAAAGATATAAACATGAAAACTCCCTTAGGATGTATTTTGAAGCATTGGAAAGATCTAGGAGGAACCCCAGGGGGAAGCGTGAACAAAAAGACACTCCTAAAGTACTGTACACAGTGGTGGCCACCGTATAAGCTAAATAACGACAAAAAATGGCCACCTGAAGGGACATTAAATTACAATACTATTTTACAACTCATGTTATTCCTCCATCGGCTAGGCAAATGGGACGAAGTCATGTATTGCGATATGTTCTTTACCCTAAGGAATAAACCAGAATGGCAGAGAGAATGTGGGGTAAATATCGCACCTCAGGATCCTTTGGTCCTGGTTTTAGAAAAGGATAAGAAAAATCTCAAACCGAAGGAGTGTTGTTGTGATTCCTGTAGTATTGGACAATGGTACCTTAAAATGAAAGAGACAGTGAAAAAGAAAGTGAAAAAAGTTTATGGGAGTATCAACCTTATGCGTCAGGGTATGGGGTGCCGCTGCCGAAACTAAGAGAGGGTGAGAGAGACACCAACCTGTTAGCAGACACTTCGCTGGAATTAGGGAGATACAGAGCGGGGTACAGTCCTCAGAGGCTAGAAAATAGTTGGGAAGAAAGTAGCTCACAAGGATCAGGGAGTCACAGAGGAGAAAGTAACCCACAAGGACTGAGTAGCCCACAAGGATCAGAAAGCTACAGAGAGGAGAGTAGCCTGCCAAGATTAGAAAGCTACAGAGAGGAAGACAGCCCATCTAGATCGAAGGACAGCAGAAATGGAGATAGCAGTACACCAAGAAACGAAGACAGCCCACAAGGAGCAGGAAGCTGCAGAGCAGAAGGTAGCCCAGGGGGAACAAGAGGCTGTAGGGATGAAAGTAACCCACCAAGATTAGGGGACAATGGAAAGGAGGGTAGTTCCCCCAGGTTAAGGTGCAGCAAAAAGGAAAGTGACACGGTAATACAGATAGCAGGGCAAAATGGTCCACAAAGATTAAACATAGTAATTCAGATAGATGACGAAAACCGCACACAAAGAGCAGAGAGGGATGGGGAGCAGAAACAGGAAAAGAGAAAGGAAAAGAAAAAGAGCAAAGCAGACATTGAGATCCAGATGGAAGGGGACCCAAGGGAAGAGATTGGTCATTCACACTATACTAGGTCTGTAGCACAAAAAGTTAGAGCCCAAGAGGAAAAAGAAGTGAAAACTAAGGTTGAAGAAAGTTATACAATAGCCCCCCTTCAGTGAATAATGCCCCTTTCGGGAGAACAAGGACGGATAAAGGTACCATTCACAGCAAGCGATCTGAACAGTTGGAGGGAGGAAGCAAAGAATTTTAGGAAAGATCCAGAGGGGGTTGCTAAGAGATTTGAACTATTGGCAAAGAACCAGGATATCGATTGGGAAGATATAGATGTCATGTTATCACAATTAACTGAAACTGAGAGAGAACTTGTAGTAAGAACAGGGAGAATGCATGCATCCTTATTAATCGGGGACCCAGATACTATATTTCCACCCACAAATCCTAATTGGGATCCGAACTATCCAACTCACTATAAATGGCAAGTGCGAACAGAAAGTTAGTGTTTTAGGTCTACGAAATGCAATACCAAAAGCCATTAACTGGGCAACCCTATACGATGTCAGGCAAGGAAAAGATGAAACCCCCTCAGAATTTTTGGATAGACTTAGAGCAGCCATGAGACAATATACCCCTTTAGACCCGTCATCAGAACAAGGCAGACAACAATTGCTAGGATTACTAATGGGACAGTGCAACCCAGACATTAGAAAGAAGCTACAGAAACTTGAGCACCCAGCAAACAAAGATTTAGAGACATTAATGAATGAAGCTTGGAAAGTATACAATAACAGGGAAAAGGAAGAAAAGAAGAGGGAAGATAGAAGACTTGCTAGAGTTGTAGCAGTAGCAGTGGTAGCCCAGAACACAAAGTTCCCAGAAGCAAATGCCAGAGGTAGGGGTCGTGGTTACCCTGTAAGAGGAAGAGGAAGATTCCAGTCCCAACAAGCCAGAATAGGACCAAAACAATGTTCCAATTGCTTGCAAATAGGCCGTTGGAAGGAGGAATGCCCTCAGTTAAAAGAGAGATTTGGAAATGATGCTATTGCGCATCAGAGCAGCGAATGAGGGGGACCAGTGAGTCGTTCCTTAGTAGACCCACTGGTTAAAATGGAGTTAGGGGAAGGTGAAAAGGAATTAGACTTTTTGATAGACACGGGAACTACATTTTTGGTTTTAAATCAGGAACTAGTACCAAAGAGTGATGAGTCTGTACAAGTTATGGGAGCAATAGGTCAACCAGAAAAAGTTTATTTTCTGAAACCCATTAAATACAAAATTGGAAAACAAATGGGAATCCATCAATTTTTGTATTTACCAAATTCACCAAAGCCTCTACCAGGTAGAGATTTATTAGAAAATTTGGGAGCAATAATAAAATTTAACCAAGACAAGTTTGAATTCCAGGTAAACGAAGAACGACTGATTGCAGCTTTAAGTTTGACGATTAGTTGCATAGAACCAAAACTTGATAGTCATAATATCGAGCAAATTATGAGTGAAGCGTACCCATGAGTATGGGTCACTGACATACCTGGAAATCAAAACAGGCAACACCTATCACTATTGAACTTATACCTGGAACAAGACCAGTGATGAGGAAACAATACTGTGCTGGTTTAAAGGTAAACCAGCAGGGGAAATGAACTCAACTCAAAAGAGAGATTATAAGTCAGAATAACAATTTAATAAAATAACACAATAAGTACAATTATACAGACAAACAATTGGTTTCAACCCACAAAAATCCAAATACATAACCCAGTACCCTGAGGCATGAACAGAGTGGTGTTCTTTGGGCCCCCCCGAGTCCAAAGTAAAAGGAGAGAGAAAAACCTGTTGGTGAGAGTGCTGTTGCAGTCTGGCCAAGAGTGGTGGTTGCAGTCTGGTTGAAAAGTGGTGGTTGCAGTCCAGTCGAGAGTGATGGTCTGCAGTATGACTGAGACCGGTGATCTGCAGTCTGGTCGAGAGCAGTGATCTGTAGTATGGTTGAGAGCGGTGGTCTGCAGTCTGGTTGAGAGCGGTGGTCTGCAGTCCTCCTCTGGATCCCATGAGTGGTGAAAAGGTTCCAAAACTCTAAGTTTATATATTCTCCAGTTCAGGCAGGAATGCTCAGTCCTTCCCTCAGAGAGGGGAATTCCATAAAAGGGTATGAGGATGCTCAGTCCTTCCCTCAGAGTGGGGAATTCCATAAAAGGGTATGAGAACAGGAACATCTTCCTATTTCGCAGGCCTCTACTGATAACAGTTTCTGGGAAATGACATGGCTATAGAATACACAGGTTTGGGCTACACCCATCCAGTGATGAATCAGTCCCAGTTGTTCTAACTAGGACATTATCCACCGTTTATTCTGTGCCATCCATGTCATGCCCAAATTAAGCTCCTTAAAAACTATGTCTCTTTAAAACTATATACACCTATATATATATATATATATATATATACAATGAAACATTACAGACCATTCTCACTCAAAATTAGGTCTTCTTGTGGTACACGTGTCTCCTCATCTTTTTGCATTACCCACCAGGTGGAACCAGGTCCTTGAGCAAAAACAATCCCTCGGATGGGTTTACCTTTGCTTGAGGTGGGACTAATCCAAACAGTCTTCCCTAACATTCCTCTCATATGCACCATGGGGACTTTATCTCCATCTACAGTATACAAAGGTTCTGATTGGGCAGGGTCAGCTTGACTGATGGAGCCTCGGGTGTTGACCAACCAGGTGGTCTTTGCTAAATGCAGCTCTCAGTGTTTGAGAGTCTCCCCACACAGTGCCTTCAGGGTGGTTTTCAGCCGTCCGTTGCACCGTTCAACTTTTCCAGTTGCTAGTGCATGGTAGGGGACATGATACACTGTTATGGGTTATAAGTTTGAGAGAGGAATTTTTCCCTTCCCCTGCTTTCCCTGTAAGAGAAAACAGAGGTTGAGGGGGGAAGAGAATTGATTAGCTTTACAAAGGAGCTGGCATTAGCCTTACAAAAGAACTGGTCGACCTGTTTTATGGGCGATTTAGTTACGTTGAGTGGGTCGGAGGGCCGGGGGGCCAGGTGGGCTGATTTTTGGAGTCGGAGGCAAGGGGGAGGTGGGGTTGCTTTTGCTCCCGGGGTGCAGAGAGAGTAGGAAGGTTTTTTTTTCTGTCTCTGCTGGACACATCCAGAGCCCAGTGGAGGAGTCTCCGAGAAGCGATCTCACTGCCCAGCCCAGTTGGATTTCTCGTCCTGCTGGCTTCAACCTGCCTGGATACCCTGCTTCCCGGGAGCTGCTGTGCCTCAACGGGGAGCTTGTTTTGCCCGCGGGAGAGGAGGGGGAGTTTCTTTGCTGAGACGCCATCGTCTGAGACTGCAGTGAGACCCTGCTACCTGGGACAGCGGTGAGTGTACTGTCCGCCTTCCTTTTCGCTCCTACGGAGGCGAGGACCCCCCATCCCCCTCCTCGGCTTCCCCGCGCGGCCCGGGACCGCTCCCTCCAGCCCCTCTCCCCGCGGGGTGACTGCCGGAGCCCACAGCGCCCCCTGCCGACCACGACCAGGTACTGCAGACCCTGCACCTCCCAGCGATCCCACAGTGCCCCCTGCCGACCACAACCAGGTACTGCAGGTCCTGTACCTTCCAGCGATCCCACAGTGCCCCCTGCCGACCACAACCAGGTACTGCAGGTCCTGCACCTTCCAGTGAGCCCACAGTGCCCCCTGCAGGCCACAATTGGGACTGTGCTAAGGGACAGGAGGGTATTCATTTAGAATTCTTGTTGTTATTGTTGTTTCTGGTTACTGTTTTTGCCAACATATATATATATCTTTTTAATAAAGGGTTGTTATTTCTTCTGGTTTTTTTTTCCACATTTTCCTCGAGTAAAGCCCCTTAATTTGACATTACAATTGCAGAGAGAGAGGAGTTTGGTCTATCTCATAACTCATCCTCTTTAGCAAACAGTCCAGTTTCATTTAAACTGCAACATACACCTACTCAATGTCGTGTTCTTTGGCCCAGGTGTCTACGAGGTCATTCTTGAAATAGGTCCCATTATCAGACTCAATTCTCTCCGGGGGGCCGTGTCGCCACAGGACTTGTTTTTCATGTCCCAGGATGGTATTCCGGGCAGTGGCATGAGGCACGGGGTATGTCTCTAACTATCCAGTACTTTCTTCTACCATGGTCAGTACGTAGCGCTTGCCTTGGCGGGTTTTGGGAAGTGTGATGTAGTCAACTTGACAGGTTTTCCCATACCTGTACTTCGACCACCGTCCACCATACCATAGAGGCTTCTCCCGCTTGACCTGTTTGATGGCAGCACATGTCTCACAGTCATGGATGACCTGTGAGATGATGCTCTTGGTTAAGTCCACTCCTCGGTCACGAGCCCATCTGTATGTTGCATCTCTCTCTTGGTGACCGGAGGCATCATGGGCCCACCGAAGCAGAAATAATTCTCCTTTATGCTGCCAATCCAGATCTACTTGAGAGACTTTAATCTTGGCAGCTCGGTCCGCCTACTCGTTGTTACGATGCTCCTCATTAGACCGTTTCTTGCATACATGAGCATCTACGTGACTTTCACACTCAGCTTCTCCAACCGGTCAGCAATGTCCTGCCACATCTCCGCCGCCCAGATGGGTTTCTCTTGGCGTTGCCAGTTGGCCTTTTTCTATCACTCCAACCATCCCCACAGAGCATTGGTCACCATCCATGAGTCAGTGTAGAGATAGAGTCTTGGTCACTTCTCTCGTTCAGCTATATCCAAAGCCAATTGAACGGTTTTAAGCTCTGCAACCTGACTTGACCCACCTTGTCCTTTGGTCGCTTCTGGAACTCGTCGTGTGGGACTCCATACGGCTGCCTTCCATTTTCGGTTTGTCCCTACAATGCGACAGGAACCATCCGTGAAGAGTGCATATCGCCTTTCATCTGCTGGTAGCTTGTCATATGGTGGGGCCTCCTCAGTCCGTGTCACCTGCTCCTCTTCTTCTTCAGAGGATAGTCCGAAACTCTCACCTTCGGGCCAATTACTGATAATTTCCAGAATCCCAGGGTGATTAGGATTCCCTATCCGGGTTCGCTGTGTGATCAGAGCGATCCACTTACTCCATGTGGCATCGGTGGCGTGATGTGTAGAAGGAACTCTTGCCTTGAACATCCAGCCCAGCACTGGTAGTCGGGGTGCCAGGAGGAGCTGCGCTTCGGTGCCGATCACTTCTGAGGCAGTTCAAACTCCTTCATAAGCAACCAGGATCTCTTTCTCAGTTGGTGTATAGCTGGTTTCAGATCCTTTGTATCCCCGACTCCAGAATCCCAGCGGTCGTCCTCGGGTCTCCCCAGGCACCTTCTGCCAGAGGCTCCAGGAAGGGTAATATGGTTTGAAGCTGGCTCCCTGCCAAGTCTCCAAACCTTACCACCAGAAGTCGCCCCCCCCCCCCCCCCCAAACCTCAGGGAGAAGAGGGAGAAAAAACAACCAACTAAGAAAACTCGAAACAAGAGAGACAGCTAAGGTGATATATATAAATATATTTACACTTATGTTACAATTAAAATATATACAATTTAAAATATATACAATTTAAAATATATACAATTTCACAAGGGAAGGGGAAGGGGGAAGGAAAAAGGGAACAAAACCAAAATAATAAATATATATATATATATATATATATATCTCCCAATCAGTAGCCCGAGATCTAGTAACTAAAGAGTTAGCAAAGAAAATATCCCACCACTCTCCTTGGGACAACCGAGAGTCGCTCCGGGACGATGGCTGGCAACCTCCGCCTCCCAAGGTCGACAAGGTCTTACCAGGCCTCGCTCCCCAACACGGCAGACTCAACAGCAGGGAACCTGCACCTCCAAGCCGCCGGAAGGAAAAAGAACGAAGGCCTCTCCTCCTTTCTTCTTATAATCTGGTTTACGTAAAAATCGTAGGGAATACTGGGTAAATCTGGACCCTTCCTTGGTTAAAAACTGGTCACCATGGAAGGCCTAGCCCAAACCACCACAAAGGGTCATTCTTCCCGGTTGCAGTGCAGAGTACGTTCTTCACGTCCTGTCCTGTCCTTACTGGCCCAAGGGCTACCGCATGGGCAATCTCCTGTTTAATTTGTTCAAAGAGTTGTTGTTGTTCAGGGCCCCACTGGAAATCATTTTTCTTCCGTGTCACAAGGTAGAGAGGGCTTACAATCTGACTGTACTCGGGGATATGCATCCTCTAAAAGCCCACAGCGCCTAGGAAAGCCTGTGTTTCCTTCTTGCTGGTTGGTGGGGACATGGTTGCTATTTTGTTAATCACCTCCGTTGGAATTAGGCGGCGTCCATCTTGCCACTTCACTCCTAGGAACTGAATTTCCTGAGCAGGTCTCTTGACCTTACTTCGTTTAATGGCAAAACCAGTTCTTAGGAGAATCTGGATTATCTTCTCTCCTTTCTCGAAGACTTCCCCCGCTGTGTTCCCCCATACAGTGATGTCATCAATGTACTGTAGATGTTCTGGAGCCTCACCCTTTTCCAGTGCAGTCTGGATCAGTCCATGGCAAATGCTGGGACTGTGTTTCCACCCCTGAGGCAGTCGGTTCCAGGTGTACTGCACACCTCTTCAAGTGAAAGCAAATTGTGACCTGCACTCCGCTGCCAAAGGAATGGAGAAAAAGGCATTGGCAATGTCAATGGTGGCATACCATTTGGTTGCCTTGGACTCCAGCTCGTACTGGAGCTCCAGTATGTCCGGCACAGCAGCACTCAGGGGTGGTGTGACTTCATTGAGTCCATGGTAATCCACCGTCAGCCTCCACTCTCCGTTGGACTTACGCACTGGTCATATAGGGCTATTAAAGGGTGAGTGAGTCTTGCTGACCACCCCTTGGGTCTCCAGGTCACGAATCATCTTATGTACAGGGGTCACAGAGTCTCGGTTGGTGCGGTATTACCAATGGTGCACTGTTGTTGTGGTTATGGGTACCAATTGTTCTTCAACCTTCAGCAGTCCCACAGCAGAGGGGTCCTCTGAGAGACCAGGTAAGGTGTTCAACTGTCTAATTTCTTCTGTCTCTACAGTAGCTATGCCAAAAGCTCAACGAAGTCCTTTTGGGTCTTTGAAATACCCACTCCTCAGGTAATCTATGCCAAGGATGCACAGGGCCTCTGGACCAGTCATGATGGGGTGTCTGTGCCATTCCTTCCCAGTCAGGCTCACTTCAGTTTCCAGGACAGTCAGTTGTTGGGATCCCGCTGTCACCCCAGAGATAGAGATGAATTCTGCCCCTACGTATCTTGATGGTATTAAAGTACATTGTGCACCGGTGTCCACTAAGGCCTTATATCTTTGTGGTTCTGATGTGCCAGGCCACCGAATCCACACTGTCTAATAGACCCGATTGTCCCTCTCCTCTACCTGGCTAGAGGCAGGGTACCCCTAGTCCTGGTCATGGTACTCATTGTGCTCTTCTTGGGAGTATGACCTGGAGGTCCCTTCAAGAGGATCAGACGTATCATCATTCCTGTACCGTCTGGAGTCTTGCCCACGAGAGACTGGAGTAGCATTTATCCTTGAAGAGTTCCTTGTGGTACTTGTTCCTCTTTTCAGTTCACGTACCCGGGCTGCTAAGGAAGAGGTGGGTTTCTCATCCCACTTCCTCATATCTTCTCCGTGGTCACGGAGGTAAAACCATAGATTGCCACGTGGAGTGTACCCTCTCTCCTTAGCTGGGGGACGCTGGTTCCTAACAGCAGAGACTCTTGTTTTTCCTGGCGCGATATGGAAGTTCTCTTCCTTAATTTCTTCTCTTAGCTTCTGGTGTCTCTCTTCAATCTTCTCTTCCAGACTTCGGACATGTTCAGCAAGTTTGGTTTCCACAGATGAGACGTGGTTTTGTAATGGGGCGGTGACAGTGTCTTCATAAATCTTGAGTTTACTAACCAACGCGCCCACCTTGTCCTCTCCCTCCCTCCATTGCAGCATTGCTAAGTAGCAGGAATACATTTCTGACCCGAGTCGTGCAAACTTTAACCACATCTGAGATGTGCACTGTACACCATCTGGGCTTTCAGGGAATCTTTCGTCCTCTGAAAAGATTATCTCCAGTACAGCTAATTCTCTTAAGCACCGGATACCTTGTTCCATTGTGTGTCACTGTCCTTGCTGTACGTGGAGGTCCTCCTTACAAAGGTATCTCTCCCTCACACTGGACAACAGTCACCGCCAGAGGTTGAGAGTTTCCTGCCTCCTTCCAATCCCCTGATCAATGACTGCATCTCGAGACAGGGATCCCAGCTGTCTAGTTTCACTCCCATCTAGAATTGTATCGTTAGTTGCCGCATCCCAGATTCGGAGCAGCCAGGTCAGAATGGACTCATTCACCTGTCGTGTGAACTCTCTCCGGAGCTCACGTAGTTCACCCAGGGATAGGGACCGAGTGATTATTTCTGGTTCTGTCTCCTCCGGTGGATGTGAAGGTCCTGCCTCTTTGTCATCATTTGCTATACGGACTGATTTAGTCTTTGATTTCCTTTTCTGGACAGGGGCGACTGCTATTGGTTTCAGTTGTTCTTTTGGTTCCTCGATGGTTTGTGTGGACACGGTGCTGGTTGATTCATTTCTTTCTCCCTCTGACTCAGAAGAGTGTATTAAATGGACAATTTCTCTGTTGAATTTCCTGGGTTTAAGCAGATATCGAGTTTCTCAACAGAAAGTACAACTGGTGCAAGAAAAAGTATTGTACCTGGGATATGAAATTTCCAGAGGACAACAATCCCTAGGAACAGCAAGAAAAGAGGTCATCCTCCAGATGCCTAGGCCGGAAACGGTGAGAGGTCTACGAGCCTTTCTGGGAATAACAGGTTGGTGCCATTTATGGATCTATCTATATGAGATGCTCACTAAGTCCCTGTATGATTTGTTGAAAGACGCTAAGAGTATCTTAGTTTGGACTCCTGAGGCAAATGGAACCTTTAAGAGACTAAAGCAAGAACTCATGAAGGCCCTGGCATTGGGCCTGCTGGATGTAACAAAACCATTTTGGTTGTTCTCTCATGAACGGCAAGGAATGGCTTTAGGAGTCTTAGTACAGCAGTTGGGACCATACAAAAGAGCTGTAGTTTATTTCTCCAAACAGTTGGACGAAGTAAGCAAAGGATGGCCCAGTTGTCTGAAAGCAGTAGCCGCAGTAATCATAAATATAGAAGAGACCAGAAAACTCACATTGGGCCAGAAAATGACTGTGTTAGTGTCCCACACTGTATCTGCAGTACTCGAGCAGAAGGGTGACCATTGGTTGTCACCTTCTAGATTCCTAAAGTACCAGGCGATCCTAGTCGAGTCAGATGATATAACCATTCAAGTCACTAACATTGTGAATCCAGCCTCATTCCTAGAAGGAAGAATGTCAGCAGAATCAATCGAGCACGACTGCCTGGAGACCATTGAAGCAGTTTACTCCAGGAAGAACCCCTTGAAGATGCGGACAACTGGTTCTCCGACGGCAGCAGTTTCGTGAAACAAGGAGTAAGGATGGCAGGCTATGCAGTGACCACAACGGAAGAGGTAATCGAATCAAATCCTTTACCTGCAGGGACTTCAGCCCAGAAGGCAGAACTGATAGTTCTTACCCGAGCTCTGGAATTGGCAGAAGGCATACAAATTAATATTTGGACAGACTCTAAATATGCCTTCTCTGTTGTACATGCTCATGGAGCAATTTGGAAAGAAAGAGGACTGCTAACTGCCCAAGGGAAAAATGTCAAAAGTGCAGAGGAAATTCTACAATTGTTAGAAGCAGTCCAACTCCCAGCACAAGTGACCATAATGCATTGCAAGGGGCACCTGAAAGGTAACACTGTTCCAGAAATAGGGAATAGGAAAGCTGATGCAGAAGCTAAATTAGCTGCTGCAAGAACTGAGGAAGTGACTGTAACAGCTCTAGTACCAGGGGAGTTAGATATTAACTTTCAACCAAACTATCAGGAATCAGATCATAGGTGGATTCAAAGAAATAAAGGCAAATTATTAGACAATGGATGGGGTCAGTTAGAAATAGGACAACTAATAATACCAGGGAAATTAATGTGGCAATTTATAAAAACAGAACATGAAAAGGTCCATTGGAGTTTAGATCCACTTTATCAGTATTTGCAAGTTAGAATAGCAGGACCAAAATTGTTCACCACCACAAAGCAAGTCACATCCCAATGTGAACGATGCCTGAAGAACAACCCAAATACAGGAACTAAAATACATCAAGGAGCAATAAACCGAGGCAAATTCCCAGGTGAGGTCTGGCAAATTGATTTCTCTGAACTTCCAAGAAAAGGGGGGTATAAATATTTATTGGTGTTGACTGACACATTTTCTGGGTGGCCTGAAGCGTTCCCCTGCAGAACCAACAAAGAAAGGGAAGTAACTAAAGTTTTGTTAAATGAAATCATACCGCGGTTTGGGGTGCCAAGAAGTATCTCTTCAGACAGAGGTTCACATTTTTGTGCAAAGGTTGTAAGAGCAATAAGCAAAGCATTGCAGATTAAATGGCAATTGCATACACCCTACAGGTCACAGGCCAGTGGGCAAGTAGAAATATGAACCATCTTATCAAACAGCAAATTGCTAAAATATGTCAAGAGACTAATTTATAGTGGTACCAAGTTTTGCCTATTGCTCTGATCAGGTTGAGGGTTAAACCTCGATCAAAAGAAAAACTAAGCCCATTTGAAATTCTGTATGGTCGACCTTATGCTATGCAAATTGTAAATAGCAATGCTATAGACCAAATAGGTAATCAATATATATATATATGATGATTATGTAATTGCTGTAGGAAAACATTTCGATAAAAATGTCACAGTAGTAATAGACCACCAGCCCAAACAACCTGATTGTAAACTGCATCCGTTTAACCCTGGTGATTGGGTGTATGTTAAAAATCTTTTAGGAAAACCCCTACAAGAGAAGTGGGAGGGACCTTTCCAAGTGCTGCTAACCACCTCCACTGCGGTTCGGATAAAGGAGCAACCTACATGGATCCATTATTCTCGAGTTAAGAAGACTCCAGAAAACAAGCAAGAAGTTCTGACACCATGAATCATGAATCCAGTTCTCTCTCAAACCCTCTCAGCACTGACCATTGGACTCTTGATAAGTATTGCTTTATCCCAGGGTTCCATTCCACAAGACCCATGGGCTAGTGCAGAGATATTCGAGGATGATTTTGCAATGTATGTATTATGTAATAACCAACCACAGAGTTGGGAGGGATATTTTGGCTACTTAGGTGAAGAAAGACTAGGTAAATTCTTCTGACAAGAGGGTGACACCATTCAAATAGGATGTAGAGAACTTGAGACAGTAGTTCATAACACAGAACAAATCACATTGATGGTTACATCTAAACAGAATTTGTCGATTATACACAGTCACGGGGGAAATATGGACCATATTGTTTGGATTCAAAGGAAAGGACCGATTTTTTGTCAATGGGACAACACGGAGAGGGAAAAACAAGTTAGGGCACAATGCAAAATTAAAGTGCTGTTGGACCAACCTTTCTCAGTTTCCTGTAGAAGAGACCTTAAAAGTCAAACTTATAGAACAGTATGGGTCTATATCGAACTCAGAAAAGATCCTATCATTGACCCACCTGTTGCCGTGGGATTTAGATGCTGAAAAAATCTCCGGAGCAGTTAATTAGGGGTGAGATAAGAAAGGGTTTATTTGCCAAGGCTAAGATGTTACAAGACGCGCGCGCATACCTGCCTCTGTGTGCCCGAGAGGTTACATTTTATAATGCCATCTATCCAATCCCAGATGTGTCCACCCTGTGGCCTTTTCTCTGGTCCGCCCCGGGGTCCACCCCCTTAAAATGGGTCTGGGGTGTATTTCGGGACCCTCCATTCATCATCTTCACCATCATCAGAGCACAAAGGGTACATAGTTACCTAAATTCTTGACTTCATTCTGTGGTTTAGGCCCAGATATGCTGTTCTGTCAACTGTCTAGGCCTTGCCTTGACAAAAGACTAAACATTTCTATTGGATTCAGGAGTAGGGTTGATATAGGGAGCATAGAATGGGGTAAGAGGGTTAAGGAATGTGTAAACAAGGGTGCTACAGGGAAAGGGACAAGGGACAAAGAAGGGAAGGGTTTCTGCTTTTAAAACTTACTTCCACTACTTATAAAACTTACAAGTTTTACAAATACTAGAAAAATAAAAAAACTATTAGGGGTTTAAGGCATCACACCTAAGGACCCACCTGAGGAAACCACCACGACTCCTTCTTTGAGTTGCAAAGAAGTGCATAACTTAACATTCATAGGGTCTCACATGATAAGACAGTCAAATGAATTAAAATTATTGCTAGATCCTACATATTCGTTAAAGAAAGTACAAGTGAATTTTCAGACAGACATTACACACCTGCAAAAAGACTGTCAGCCCTTTGTGCAACAAAGCCTCAAAGGCTGGGATGCATGGTTAGCAGCTAGATCACACCCCAGACGAACACGAAGAGATGTAGCTGGATGGGCCGGCACTGGGTTAGGCATAATAAACACTATAGATCAAGAAATATTGATAAATAAGCTAAGTACTGTCACTTCTAATTTAGGAAAGCTCAAAGTCCCCTTGAGCTCATCTATGCTCACTTTAGCAGAAACCCAATCACTGACAGTTAAATTGATAACCTTAGTAGCTAACCGCACTGCAGAGGATTTTCTAAAAATTGCTGATTATACTGGTGATGTCAGTAAGGAAGTTGCACTTGCTATCCAGTGCATCCAAACACAGCAGTGGGTGCAATCAGTAGCAGTTGGGATATTGAGAGAAGGAACGTCAGGTACACTACCTCAAGAAATAAGAGAAATGATAGTAAGAAATAGCTCCACCACTCAATTTGAAAAGGATCACCAAGCCTGGTGGCAGTTAGTAAACTTTACTTACGATCCACAACACAAACATGTTGAAACATATGTTCTCACTATTAGTACTGTGGAGGAAAAGGTCATTTTTCCTGTCTTAACGCTAGGAGCTATACATTGGAGTGTTATGGTTAAACGTATAGACCATAATGTTTGGACAAGTTATAATAATATTAGGAACAAATGGCAGTCAGTTAGTACAGAAGCATGCATTCCTAAAGGGCAATTAGGTTATATCTGTGAAAATGCAGTTGTAGAAGCTGAAGATTTATGCTTAGATACTGAAGACAGTGTATGCACTTTCGAAATGCTTCCTCTCAATAGGGTTCAATCACAAGTATATTCTGTAGGAAATGGATGTGCATGTGTTAGAACGGCTTGTGGTGATAATTAACATAGATAATTGCCACAAAGTAACAAATAATACTAATTTCTGTGTATGCAATTTTACTAAGATTGTAGGTTGCGACTTTAGTTATACCGTCCCTGTAACTACCCAGCAGTTAATTGAAGCCGAATACACTTTATATCATAATATACCAAGGCTACAAATTGGTATGGATACTAACCTTCTTAAAGCAATGCTCACACATCCTGACATAGAGAAGTTGGTCCAAGAAGTAAACAAGACCACTCAATGTATGCTTTGGCAGGTGGAACATGACTCAGTAGGAATAAAGAATATCTTAACAAAAGTTGAGTGAGTAGGAGAATGCCATTGGTGGGATATCTTTACAGGGTATTCCCCAACAGCGACGCAAGTGTTCCATTACTTAGTACACCCAATGTTAATTATAGCAGTAGCCATGCTCCTGTTATCCCTCCTGAACATATGCCTGTGGTACAAATTAAATTCTATAATCAAAATAACACAAATAATTTGTGCAATGGTACAAGCCTATCAACACCCTCTGGGATTGGAACTTGATGAAAGAATTCGTAAGTTCTAGAAAAGGGCGGAAATGAAACAGAGAAAGGCCTGAAAAAGTTAATACAGTAGAGTGAGACAAGGACTAACGAGTTAAATAAGAATATATACCCAGAGCAGAAAAAGGGAAAAATATGTTCCGAGGACTAACAGAAAATAACGTGTATAAATCTGACAAACTGACATAGAAGAACATAAAGTTTGAAAACTAAGGAACGTTGACATAGGCACATGGGAGGAAGACAGAGGGAGACAAGGAAAGGGAATGAGCCAAGGTCTAGGTGTCCTTGCCAGACATCAGGAACTTCTACCAAAACACTAGGAAGGTAACCAAAGTAGGAAAGTTCACAAAGTTCATGATGATGATGAAAGAAGAGACGGGGGCTCGTGAGGCTGAAGAACAGGAACTACCCCTCAGATTCTCCCCAAATTGAAGACCGGGCCCCTAACTTCGCCTAAACTCTGCCTGTTATGAATATTAAAAGTGTAGGTTGCAATATTATAAATATTCATGTATGATGATGCAATTGCTTGGCAAAAACTGTATAAAAGTCCAGCTGTTAATTACCACGGGGAAGCAGTTTGTCCAGGCAGACCTGACTGCTTCCCGACGTCGCAATAAATATACCTCCTGCTTATAGACTAAAAACTTTGAGCAGTTTCTCCGTGTCCCATTGGGCATAAAATTGGCATCACTTGGCCAGTCGTTCAGAGTGAGAAAATCTGCTTAAAGTCAATGGAGACCCATTAAAGGGTGTGGGGGCACAGGTTTTGATGGGAACAGGACCATTTTCTAATCCAGATCTTCAGGCTACATGGGACCACACTGTGCTCCAAGAGGCTCAAAAAATAGGCATGACAGCCTTATTACAGACTATGAAGTCTCATCCCTGAGACCATGATATACAGCCATCAAACAGGCTAACGGGGAAGCATTCTTACAATTCCAACATTCCACGATATCACAGGACTTTTTGTTCATGTCGGAGTTGCTGATGCTGACTATACAGGACAGATCTGTGCTATGGTTTCCACACCTTATCCACCAGTGACAATTCTTAAATGGACACGAATAGCTCAACTTGTACCTTTTGTGAGTTGTGTTCCCCAAACAGAGCCTCGTGAACATCAGGATAAAGGATTTGGTTCTACTGGTGCACCACAAGTCTTTTGGTCAATGCCGATTTCTGCGCAGCGTCCACAGATGACCTGTACTCTCTGCAACACTCGAAGCTTGCCATCAGTTGTCCAGGTGAACGGACTTCTGGACTCTGGAGTTGACGTAACTATCATTGCATGGACATCCTGGCCGACCTCTTGGCCTTTGGTCGCGGCAGGGGCCAGGGTTGTGGGATTGGGAGGTACTGCTCAGAGTTTTGTTTCAAAACATGCAGTGCTCATTACTAATCCTGAGGGTCAAACTGCTACCGTCAGGTCATACGTGACTGTGGCACCTTTAACCCTGTGGGGTCGAGATACTCTCTCTCAGTGGGTGGTGAAGATCACTATGGATTTTTAACAGGGGTCACTGTATTGCAGGGTGTGACACAACCCACCATTGCTTTAACATGGCTTACAACTACTCCTGTGTGGGTTAAGCAGTGACCCCTACCTACAGAAAAGTTGTTGGCCCTGCAACAGCTTGTTAAGGAGCAGCTTGATGCTGATCACATTGAACCATCTCAGAGTCCTTAGAAATACCCCTGTCTTTGTGATAAAGAAAAAATCTGGAAAATGGAGACTACTGCATGATCTCAGACAAATTAATGCAGTCATGGTTACCATGGGAGCATTACAGCCTGGTTTACCAACTCCTTCTATGCTTCCTGCAGGATGGCCCATTGTTATTATTGATTTGAAAGATTGTTTTTTCACAATACAGTTAGACCCCAGAGACAGAGAAAAATTTGCATTTTTGGTTCCATCTATTAATCGTGCAGAACCTTACAAGCGTTATCAATGGAAAACTCTCCCCCAGGGAATGAAAAACTCTCCTACAATTTGTCAGTGGTTTGTGGTTCTAGCATTGTCTCATGTACGAATGCCATTTCCTGACTCTTTGCTATCATTATATAGATGACATTTTGCTGACTGCAGCCACTGAGGATCAGCTGGATGTGTTAGAAACTGAAACCAGGAAGAGTTTGCAATCCTTTGGCCTAGTAGTTGCTCCTGAGAAGGTGCAGCGAGAGGAACCCTGGAAGTATTTAGGGTTCAAAATTACATGGAAGGCAGTTATTCCTCAGCCAGTTCAATTGGATATTAATGTCAAAACTCTTACTGACGTACAAAAGCTATTAGGGTCTTTGAATTGGATTAGGTCGTATCCGGGATTGACAAACACCCAGCTGGCACCTCTATTTGAGTTGCTCAAGCATTCTGACAATCCTCAGGAACCGAGAGAACTGACTAGCAGAGCAGTTCAAACCATCCAGCAAGTAGAGCAGGTCTTACATTCTAAATTTGTTTCACGAATTGATCATTGTCAAATTGTCCAATTTTTCATTCTTGCAGATCACAGTGTTCGTTTTGGGGCATTGGTACAGTGGTCTGACCAATGGTCTGATCCACTGTACATCCTAGAGTGGTTGTTTTTGCCTTATAAGGCTCAAAAAACTGTTCCTGGATTGTTTGAGCTCATAGCTCAAATCATCATTAAAGCTAGAAAAGGGTGCGTAGAGTGTACTGACAGAGATCCAGCTCGCATTGTTGTACCTGTAAAATCTCTTTACTTTGAGTGGTGTCTGGAAAACAAAAATTAATTGCAAGCTGCTTTAGCTGGGTTCCACGGCCAAATTTCTTATCATTTACCTTCACATCACCTTCTTAAGTTTTTTAGGGAAATTCCAATTGGACAAAAAATACTACGCAGCGAGGAGCCCCTAGATGGTCTTACAGTCTTTATGGATGGCTCTGGGAAAACAGGTAAAACTGCGGTAGTGTGGAAAACAGAACGTGGATGGCAACATCAAATTGTTCATCAGGAAGGTTCTCCTCAAATTGTGGAACTTCGAGCTGTAACTCTTGCTTTTCAGTTATTTCCTAATCAGCCTTTAAATGCTATTACTGATTCTGCATATGTAGTTATTTTGCTACAGCGACTCGATCAGGCGGTGTTGTATTGTCCATCTCCAGGCCTTATTTTTCAAGATTTGTTCGAACTCTGGAGAACTCTTTTGCAGAGGCCTGTTCCTTATTTTGTGTTACATGTTCGTAGTCATACCTCTTTGCCAGGATTCTTTACAGAGGGTAATGCCTGAGCAGATGCTCTTGTTTCTGCTGTTGCTTTAGGACCTGTTCCTAACATTCATAACAGGTTGTCTTGTCTCATCAGTTTTTTCACCAAGGTGCAAAAGCCTTGAGACGTCAATTTTACTTAACTCATTCTATTGCTCGCTCAATTATTGCCTCCTGTCCAGACTGTCATAATGCACATACTCCTGTGTATTTTGGCACCAATCCTCGAGACCTCAAAGCCTTACAGATTTGGCAATCAGATGTCACTCATATTAATGAATTTGGCAATTTAAAGTACATCCATGTTTTCATTGACACGTTCTCTCATGTGGTGGTTGCTACTGCACATACTGGACAAAAAAGCCATGATGTCATTAAACACTTCCATCGTGCTTTTGCTACATTTGGAGTGCCCACTCAAGTGAAGACAGACAGTGGTCCGTCTTATGTCTGTAAATCTGTCCAAAATTTCTTTGCTTTGTGGGGGGTCACTCATGTGACGGGTATTCCACATTCTCCTACAGGAAAGGATATTGTAGAGAGAATGCATGGCACCCTGAAGCAATTGTTTCAAAAACAGAAAGGGGGAATGAAGGGACAACCCCCTCAGGTTAGGCTGGACAAAGCTGTATATGTCTTAAACTTTTTGACCTTCTCTGGCGATTCTCCGTATTCACCTTCTTTTCAACATTTCTCCTCTCTTTTATCAACTCAATCACTATCTGGCAAAGCTCCTGTGCAGATATGGGATCTTGTTTCTGGTCAATGGTCTGGTCCACATGAGTTGATAACCTGGGGAAGGGGATATGCTTGTATCTCGACAGATAATGGCCCTCGTTGGGTACCTGTGCGGTGTGTGCGTCCTGCTGTTGGCCCTGGAAGTCATCAGTGCAGTTCCTGATCTGTCAAAGTTCACACTATGGAACAGTCAAAACGTCTGGGTGACACTAATGAAGGAACTGAACCAGACGACCTTTTGTGCATCACTGGCGTATCCAGAACAGTCATTTTACACCTGTCTTGTTGGTATCCCTCTGAATGACACTGAAGTATCTCTCCTGGTATAAGATGTCGTCCGACAACATGACTTGTTGAAATGGGACTGTAATAGTGTATGCAAATGTCTTGAACATATTGATAGCTGGGATGATGCATTATCTGTTAGTGTTCAACTCCAAGAGTTAGATATTTTAGGGTCACTGTTTGCAGAAGGCTGTGTGTATTTTAATCATCGTGTGGGTTATGACATAGAACGGACACGTAGTGAGTCTGTGATACAGGATTTGTCCCCTGAATCGTCCTTCTATAAAAATAATTCCTTTTGGTGTCAGTACTTAGGTAAGAATTGGACTTGGAGTGCTCCAGCAGTGAGTGCACCTTGTCGACTCCCTACAGGATTGTTTCTTATATGTGGAGATAGAGCTTGGCCAGGAAGCCCTGCACAGCCAGTAGGGGGGGCCTTGTACATTTGGAAAGTTGGGATTGTTGACACCCACTCACAGATTGCTGCTTAATCACTCATTGCTCCATCAACGAAACTGTAGAGCAGTACACCTTAATAAACAGTGTGATGATAACATACTGCTCTGGAATTATGGACAGAGAGTGACCGCTTACGCATTTCTTCCTTGGGCAGCCACAGTTAAGGCCTTAGGTACTTTGAATAAGATGGCTTGCTAGGTAGCGAAGTAAGTCAACAAAACTTCACAGGTATTATACCAACTTGCCACTGATGTAGATTCTGTCCGACATGCTACTTTGCAAAATAGTGAAACAGGAGGCCAGGTCCAAAAGAGTTAACTAAGAAATTTGGGCCTGCTAACAAGCTGCTAACATCCAAGACGATCTGTGCTCGTTCTGTTCTACTTACTGGACCAAAGCTTAAGCGAATAGTACAAGAACATGAAATAGGCCTAGAGGCAATAAATTAGAAATATAACAGGATCAGGTAGACATTTGAATAGGAGAAATAGGCCTGGAGCCAGGGTTTTTTCCGAGTTTCAGTGAGTGGGTCAAGAACAATGGAAAGGAAGAAAGGTCAAGCTGAGGAAGAGGAGTTAAAGCCCCCTGCCCCATGGAGGAAGATGGGAACTACCCCTCAAAGTGGGGTGCCAAGAGAAGCACTGCCCCAAGTTCCGCCTATTCTCCGCCTATTTTTAATATGTATTGATAGATGTCATAATCGTTTGAATATGCATTTAATCACATCTAAAAATTGTATAAAAGTGTTGATTTTCTGAAGAGCTGGAGAGCAAGTTTTTCCAGCGCGAGCTGGTTTGTTCCTAGCGCTGCAAATAAATACCTTTGTTGCTCAAAAGATCAAAGTCTCTGAGCAGTTTCTCAGACCGATCTTTCGGATTCAATAGAGCAGTTGTTGATTTTTTTTATTTCTAGTCCATGGGTATGGGTGTCAAGATTTTGAAGGAATGTGCTGCATGAATCTTTCAGACCATTCTAAGTCAATTTATAAAAGCATTGCAGAATTACAAGTGGTAACTCAAAAAATCAAGGAGAGCACTGGATTCTTTGGCTTAGAGGACTTATTTGGCAGATGGGGAATGCCTAGTTGGTTGACTTCACTGTTTAAAATGGGATGCTTAGTAGTGTTGGTAATTATAGTTGTGCTACTGATGCTGCCATGTCTAGTATCGTTTCTGCAAAGGACCCTGCAGGATATGATGCGGGCAGTCTTTGTTGCACAACTACAGACAGGGGGAATTGTGGGGGGAAGCTGTGGGTCTGCTGAGCCCCTAGAAGTTGATGAATATAATGTATTGGATGATATATGGTCGTTCCTGTGAGAGCAGAAGTTAATTAACCGTCCCCATAAACAGAGTAGCCTTGAGAAGCCCGGAGTTGACTGGAAAGATGATAAGCAGGATGGAATGTGCAAGGACAGGGATGTTGGCTGTGTTCACAATTGCAGGTGTTGGTACTCTGGTGTTTTGTAAAAATTATGTTTACAGAAAGTGTGTGGGAAAATGTGGGTTAGCTGCCTCAATAAAGGAGGTTGTTGCACTTACGCGGCAGACAACTCTTGTCTCAACTCTGTGTGTGTGTGTGTGTCTGCTTTTTCTATCGACCAAACCTAACCAATAAGATAGATACCCCGCGACACGCGGCCACTGCTGCCCCCACTGGTCCCGCAGCGCCAGGCACGACCACTCCAGCAGGAGCAGCTCCTGCAGCTCCTGTGCTTCCCCCTCGCAAATTGTGGGACATTAAAAGATATAAATCCTTGTTTGTCAGGTTTTTAACATAAATTTGACTGATAGGATCACATTTACCACTATCTTTCCTCTTTACTCTCTCTAAAGCCATTTCTGAGAACTCTGCCTCTGCTGGGGCTTTATCTAACTTATATTCTCTCTTCCATTCTGGACAGTTTAGAAAAGCCAAAAACAGTTCAGCATACACTACTTCGTTCCATCGCTCCTCCTTATGAAGGGTCAACATAAGCTGTAACACTATTCATTTGAAAAGAGCCAAACTTCAACCAAGTCTCCCCTTTGAACAGCCCATGCTGATAAGAGGTAGGGCAGCATACATGACTAAATTAAAAGCATATAGGGAATAGGTAATTAAAGGAATGGAGCGTGCCATACCCAAGTCAGTAAATTGGTCAAACCTTTTTGAAGTACGGCAGGGACCTCAAGAATCCCCGTCAGGATTTTTAGATAGACTAAGGAATGCAATGAGGCAGCACACTCCTTTGGACCAGGGGTCAGAGATCGGAAATCAGCAGTTAGTTACCCTGTTTATCAGGCAGTCATCTTCGGACATTAGGAGAAAATTACAGAAGCTCGAAACCCCTGAGAATAGGAACCTGGAGAAGTTGTTGAGTGAAGTCTGGAAAGTGTTTAGTAATAGGGAGGAAGAGAATAGGAAAAAAGATAAGAGAGCCTTGGTAGCAACACTTTGGGAAAATCCTAGCTGAGGGAGTAAACCCAGGCAACCTTTAGGGAGAAACCAGTGTGCTATTTGTAGAAGGCAGGGTCATTGGAAAAGAGGAAAGGCATTGAAGAGGGAGTGCCTCTTCTCCAATACAAGCACATATAGACCAGGATTGATGGGGACCTGGGGAATCTACCTTAGCAGATCTGCTGGTTACATTAAGGCTAGGGAAACAAAAGTAAGAACTAGAATTTTTAATAGATACAGGAGCTACATTTTCTGTATTAAACCAAGCTTTGGTACCCACTGATGTAAGTTTCGTATCGGTAAGAGGAGTCACGGGCCAAACAGAAAAAGTTTATTTTTTGAAACCCTTAAAATACAAGCTGGGAAAAGTTAGGAATCCACAAATTTTTATATATGCCAAACTCACCAGTCTCTTTACTAGGGCAAGACTTACTGGAACAAATGGGAGTTGAGATTAAATTCGAACAGGGCAAAATAGAATTCAAGGTAATGGAGGAACAATTGATTGAGATTTTAAGTCTTGCTCTAATAGAAACCCAGAATTCAGGCAGTATACCCGAGGAGGTAGTGAATCAGGTATTCCCTGGGGTATGGGCTTCAGAAACCCCAGGTAGAGTAAAAATGGCCCTACCAATCAAAGTAAAGGTTAAATTAGGGGTACGACCAGTGAGGATTAAACAATATCCCCTAAGGATAGAAGACCAGGAGGGAATTCAACCTATTATAGAAAAATTTATTAAACATGGGTTATTAAAAGAATGTGAATCAAAATATAATACTTCCATCTTGCCAGTAAAGAAACCTGATGGGAAGTATAGGATAGTGCAAGATCTTAGAGCAATTAATAACAGAGGGTCTGCACCCTGTTGTAGCAAACCCATATACACTGCTGACTAAATTAACACCAGAGTTAGAATGGTTCATCATCCTGGATCTGAAGGATGCTTTCTTCTGCCTGCCTTTGAGCCCTGAAAGTTAACCTCTATTCGCTTTTGAGTGGGAAAATCCTCGCACGGGAGGGAAAGTCCAACTCACTTGGACAGTTCTGCTACAGGGTTTTAAGAACAGTCCCACTCTATTTGGAAACCAGCTTGCTAAAGACCTAGAACAATGGGAACGACCACTGGAAAAAGGGGTATTACTGCAATATGTAGATGATCTCCTAATTGCAGCCGAATCCAAAATAATATGTATTGAACAGACTGTTAGCATATTGAACTTTCTTGGATTAACTGGGTATCAAGTCTCTTCACAGAAAGCACAAGTAGCTATGCAATAGGTCTCCTACCTTGGTTATGAAATCACTGCAGGACAACAAACCCTAGGAACAGCGAGGAAAGAAGTTATTTGCCAAACTCACTGGCCACAGACAATAAAAGAACTCCGAACCTTTCTCAGAATGACTGGATGGTGCCGCTTATGGATCTACAACTATGGACTTCTGGTAAAGCCCCTGTATGAACTCATTAAAGGTGAGTCCAAAGTACTTGCTTGGGGTAAGGAAGATGACAAAGCCTTTCATGAGCTAAAACAAGAACTGATGAGGGCTCCAGCTCTTGGGTTACTGAACATTACCAGACCCTTTTTGTTATTTTCCCATGAAAAACAAGGAATTGCTGTGCTAATACCTCAACCCAGAAAGCAGAAATTATAGCACTAACCCGAGCACTGCAGTTGGCCAAAGGAAAGAGGATAAATATCTGGACAGACTCAAAATATGCATTCGGAGTCATTCATGCTCATGGAGTAATCTGGAAAGAAAGAGGACTATTATCTGGGCAAGGAAAGTCCATTAAATATGCAGATGAAATCCTCGAGCTATTACAAGTAGTCCAGTTGCCAGAAAAAGTTGCTATTATGCATTGCAAAGCTCACCAAAATAGTGTTGCTGACCATGAAAGAGGAAACGACATGGCTGATCGAGAGGTAAAAAGGGCAGCCGAAGCAGAAGAAAGTAAAATCCAATCTTTGATCCCTGACAGTAAGATTCAAATTCAGCAGTCTAATATAGAAGTTAGATACTCTAAAGAAGACCGAAAGTTAATCCAGGATTTAGGAGGGAAAACAGGAGAAAACAAATGGGCCAAGACAGCACAGGGTAAGTTGATATTACCCTCTTCTATATTATGGGCACTTATCATGGTCGAACACAAGAAAACACATTGGGGAGCATAAGTTCTATACAAATATCTAAGCCAAAATATAATAGCTTGAAATCTCTATACCACTGTGAGACAAGTAACCCAACAGTGTGAAATTTGCCTGCAAATAACCCAGGGACCCATAGCAAAATTCAACTAGGGCAAATAGGGAAAGGTAATTATCCAGGACAACAATGGCAAATCGATTCCTCAGAACTGCCCAGAAAAGGGGGGGGGTCGATATTTGCTCGTTCTCCCTGACACTTTTTCAGGTTGGCCCGAGGCGTATCCTTGTCGAACTAGCAAATCCAGGGAAGTGGTAAAGGCACTGTTACAAGAAATAATCCCCAGATTTGGTGTTCCAGCAACCGTGTCCTTGGATCGGGGATCACATTTTATGGCCACGATGGTCCCAAGGAGTTAGTTGACTTCTGGGGATAGATTGGCAACCGCACACTCCCTACAGACCACAAGTTAGTGGGCAAGTAGAAAAGATGAAACACCTTATCAAAACACAGATCATAAAATTGGGACAAGAAGTGGGATTACTGTGGTCTAAATCACTGCCCTTGGCACTTTTACGAGTAAGAACAAAACCCAGGAGCAAAGAGAGTCTGAGTCCTTTTGAAATACTTTTCGGAAGGCCTTATATGGTACAGGAGGGAGTGTCAGGTAAAGTGGGAACTGAAACATTGACAAATTATGTTGTACATTTGCAAAAGCAGCTCAAAAATGTCAAAAAGCTAGTCTTTGGGACATGAGCTCACAGTCTCGATGGACCAATTCACAATATTGTACCTGGGGATTATGTGTATGTGAGATCTTTTTCAGGAAAACTCCTGGAACCCAGGTGGAGAGATCCGTACCAAGTGTTGCTGACTACTCACACTGCAATCAAAGTTAAAGAGCAACCTTCTTGGATACATTATACCAGAGTCAAGAGGGCCCCGACATCTGTGTGGACAGCACAACCAGCAGGAAATTTGAAGAAAAAATTAAGGCATAGACCAGTAGATGGGGACTAAAGACATTCTGAAACTCCTGACTCTATTACTATGTACTGATGCCTTAAGGTCCATCTGGTTTTTTGATTTTTCTAATTTTTATAAGTTTTATAAGTAGTTATATAGTAGAAGTAGATTTAGAAGCAGCAGCACTTATTCCCTTACCCTTAGCATAGTAACTACACACTTTCCCCAATCCTATTACCCCATTCCATGCTCCCCATATCTATTACCCCTGAATTCCATTAGAAATGTTTAGTCTCTCTTTAAGATAAGCCTCTTCTGTTTGGGAATATCTAACCCTGGCCTGAACTGCAAGAGTACAGTCAAAAACTGGGTGAACGTGTGCCCTTTGTGCTCTGAAGAAGACAAGGGTGACAAAGTAGGTGGTCTCGAGAGACCCCAACCCCTAGGGGGTTGACCCTTGTAAGCTACCCACAAGATATTGGTGGTTATGTGGAGATGAGTATAGTAGAAAACAACTTCCCCTAAGATGGAAAGAGATGTGCACTGCAGGCTATTTGACTAGCAAGGATAAGTTCTATAATCAATCCAGCATCCCCTTGGGAACTTTGAGAACTCTCTGGAGAAAAATTAGGGGTGTAAAAAACCCACTAGTGAAAAGGGGAACAGGATTTCACAACTTTGTGAGATGGTTAATAACATCCATTGGAGTGAGCAAATTAGAGAAAGCTATAGTGAACATTTCAGCTACTATAGAAAAAAAGGAAAATTTACCTTAGATGCCTTGCAAGCCTTGCAACAAGAAGTCCCTAGCCAGTGTAGTTACTCAAAATAGAATGGTCTTAGATTTATTGACCTGGAAGGAAGGGGGGTTGTGTGCGGTGATTAACCAAAGCTGTTGTTCATATGTGGCACAAGACAGAAGAATAGAAAGAGATCTGCAAGCAATTATAGGCAAAGCTAAACTTTTACACGAGGTAGCCCTAGATGATACAGAGTGGGGATTTTCTGATTTGTGGAGAAAATTGACTTCCTGGTTACCTGACCTTGGTTGGCTGAAGCAATTATTTGTTGTGGTCCTTACTGTAATAACTATAGGAATTTTGATCTGTGTTTTTCTTAAATGTTTTGTATGGTGTTCAAAAAGTAGTAGTGATAGCTACTTAGAATGGAAAAGACATCAATTAAGACAGAAGGTAGAATCGAGAAACTATTTTATTTACTTAGGATATAGAAAAGGGGATATTAATAAGGGGTGATCAAAATATAAAGTGATGACAAAAGATCGTAGCCTTAGTTGCTTACTAGAGTTAATTTTTAGATAGAATACTGTTAGAATAGGGCCTTGCTTGTTTATGCTAACTTACAGACAGGATAAAGTTAACTTTATAATGAGGATTCTAGCAGAAACAAAACCCTTGGAGTTTTGATAAGGAGCTTTGAGGAAGACCTTGAAGGTTCATAAAGAGGGGTTCCGAGAGGAAGACACAAGACGAAACCGGTTTTGAGGTGAGCGGTTGATGCCAGTTCAGCAGTTCTCTGCAAAGTTGAAAAGTTCAGAGCTGAGGAAGACTCTTACATCATCCAAAAGACCCCCAAATGAAGACCCCCAAGGGGCATTCTGAGGCAGAGTTGTAGGAGTAGTGCATGTTAATGATTTCCCCTCCCAATTTTCAGGAATTTGCTGACACAGTTAATGCATATGTAACACAACTAATGCATATGTAACATTGTATTGCATAAAAGAGGCTGGACAAAGGCAATAGGTGTGCATGTTAGGCAAAATTATTCCCCATGCACCCGGCGTTGGAATAAAACATACTTGTTTCAATACTCTTTGTGAGTTTTGGGATTTGTTTCCACAAGTCAGTGCAAAGGTCACATATTTATAGAGAACCTGCATAACTCCTGCCTCTTTAAAGATGCTTCAGGGCCGGTCAAATGCCTCCAGTGCCGCAAAACCAAGGTTAAAGGAGATCCTTTGGGGATCTCCTCCTCTTGGGACTCTACACAACCCATGATGACAACTACCAGGCAGGAAAAACTTCCCAGCACCACATTTGAACTCACGGCCTCAGGATTACTGTGAGAACTCCCTCTCTGAATGCCACCACCGACTTCAGGTCAGGGCAAGGTATTTTAACGCATGGAAAGGCGTCTCTCTCCTCCTGGCTGTACCAAGCCAATACAAAACCCCTGAGTAAACACAGTGGTAGGCTCCACTGTCCCTGTCCTGCCTTTACCAAAGCCGCAAGGGGGGTGTTCCTCCACCTACTCCCCTTTAACTGTCCTGGGCTTCCACCCACAGACTGCCCATCCAGGTGAAACACTTTTTGCCCACAGACTGGGAAAACACCGACTTTTGCAACAACACGGGAGAGAAGTCTCACTTTCCAGCCTACTGTATTCTCCTATTTCCTGGAAAAATCCCTTTGTAGCTGCTAGCAAAATTACCCAAAGGAGTTGCTCTTTTATCTCACCTCTGTGTGTGGTTCTGAGGAGCTGGGTTTCTCAAGATCAGTGTGGGAATTCTCCAAAATATGCTGGCAGAAGAAGAAATTCTTGCAGGATTATGTTTCCCGATCTGGAGGAGTCACAGGTTCCACTTTTCTGTCTTTGGAGTGCCAAAACTGTCTCCTAAAAGACCGCAGAGGAAAAAGACTCCAGGTCAATTTAGTGTATAAGATAAAGAGAGTAGGACCTTTAACCTCAGGTCTAAGGCCTAGGGAATACATACCACGCGTGAGCCCTCAGACAGTGGTTCTATGATTTTATAATAAGGTCCATCCAATCCCAGATTTGTCCACCCCTGATTCTACCCTGTTCTGCCACCTGACACACCCCTTCGGGAACTGGGTCTGGGGGTGTTTGGGACCCCTTCTTCCTCATCTTCATCTTCTTCGCAGCACACACAGTCCTTGCAGTTCCTCCAGAGTTCTGGGCTTGAAGGTCACTGTGACTATGTGATATCTTCTGGTCCAGGTCTTAGGGTGTTTTTCTACAATTCTACCTTGAAGAGAAGACTAAACACGCTAACAGAATTTTAGAGTGATTGATATGAAATGGGATAATAGGGTAGGGTATGTGTAAACATTATGGTACAGGGTAAGGCATATAATCATCATCATGGCTAGGCTTCGCGAATGAAGATTTGAGAAGGATTCTATCCATGCTTGCTACAAGCGCGCTGGTGGTTAAAAAGGTCAATGTGAGATAGACAAGGCGGGTTGCAAAAGGCACAGTGAAATGTCTCCTTAGGCGGTATTGGCAAGACACGGTTCTTTCTGCATTGTCTTTTCTCCTCAAGAATGATTCTGTGTGTGTTCTCAAAAGAAGCAGCAGCGTTATGTATAGTGTGCCTCCAGATCTCCCAATTGGAAGCCAGAGTAGACCAGTTATCTTGATCAATATGGTCAAAGCTGAGATAATTGTTTCAGGGAGTCCTTGTATCTCCTCTTTGGGGCTCCTCTCTTGCGGCAGCCAGTGGCAAGTTCACCATAGAGCACAATCTTAGGGAGGAGGTAGTCCTCCATCCTGGAGACGTGTCCTGCCCAACGCAGTTGTGTTCTCAGCAACATGGTCTCAATACTAGTAACCGTTGCCTGTTCAAGAACAGACACATTAATCACGTAATCAGTCCAGGGGATGTTTAGGATTGTATGGAGGCAGCACTGATGGAAGTGTTCTAAGAGTTGCAAGTGGTGGCGGTCTTAGTGTGGGCCTTCAGTTGTCTCAGGTTGAATAGGTTTCCATCAGTACGATATCGGATGTAGATACCGTTTTCTTGATCGAGGTCTGCCGTGGTCCATTGGAGCATCATGCTGAAAAAGATTGTGAATAGAGTTGGTGCAAGAACGCAGCCTTGTTTCACACCATTCGTTATTAGAAAAGGTTCAGAAAGCGCATCACCATATCTGACTTGGCCATGCTGATCCTCATGGAGTGAGATGATCATTTTAAGGAACTTGGGGGACATACTAAACGTTCCAAAATCTACCATAGACCTTTTCTGCTCACAGTATTGAAAGCCTTGGTGAGATCAACAAAGGTTACATAAAGACCTTTGTTCTGTTCCCTACACTTCTCTTGCAGTTGTCTGAGAACAAATAGCATATCTGTGGGACTCCTGTTGGCTCTGAAACCACATTGGTTTTCAGGTAGAATTCCTTCTGCTATAGCCTGTTAAAAAGTATTCTTGCTAGGATTTTGCCAGCAATGGAGAGCAGAGTAATACCACGGTAATTTGAACAGTCTGATTTAACTCCTTTCTTCTTGTATAAGGTGATGATGACTGCATCACAAAGGTCTGAAGGTAGTTTGCCTAGATCCCAACAGTGCACCACAAACTCGTGAAATTTAGCATGGAGTGCTTGGCCCCCATGTTTCCAGATTTCAGGTGGAATTCCATTAACCCCAATTGCCTTGCCAATTTTCACCTGCTGTATGGCCTTAAGGGTTTCTCCCAAAGTGGGGGCAATGTCCAATTCATACTTCACCGTTTGCTGTGTGATGTACTGAATTGCTGAGCCTTGAACTACATGGTTGGTACTGAAAAGAGTCTGAAAATGTTCAGAATGGAAATTTTATCTGTGAGAAGCATTTGACCATCTGCATTGAGTAAAGGGCTTTGAACCTGGTGTGTAGGTCTGTACACTGCTTTCAAAGCCTCATAGAATCCTCTGTAATCAGCTGAATCTGCGCATTATTGAATCTTTTCTGCTAGTTTGATCCACCACTTGTTCTGGATGTCTCGAAGTTTCTGTTGCAGCCTTTCATGCAAGATGAAATGTTGCTTTTCTTACATGACAAGATGGCTGAGCAAGGTGTGCTTGGTGGGTAGTTCTCTTCTTTACCAACAATTCCTGGATCTCTTGATTGTTTTCATCAAAACACTCCTTGTTTTTCTTGAAGGAGAACCCTAAGGATTCTTCAGAGGACTGCAGGATGCTATTTTTAATATGTTGCTAAAGCGCTTCAGGAGAGGGATCTATGGAATGATCTTCGAGCCTAGTTTGAAGATTTGCCTGGAAGCTGTCTCTCTCTGTAGTTGTTGGCAGAGATGTTGGAGCATTGCCTAAGAAGCTGACTTGTGCTCAAGAAGCACTACCATATAACAAGTTATCAGAAGATGAAAGAGGCTATGCTCTATTTACTGATGGATCTTGTCATGTGGCAGGAAAGCAGCGGAGGTGGAAAGCTGTTGTGTGGAGTCCCACACGACGGGTCGTCGAAGTTGCTGAAGGAGAAGGATAGTCAAGCCAATTTGCAGAAGTGAAAGACATCCAACTAGCCCTAGAGATAGTTGAATGAGAAAAGTGGCCTGTACTGTATCTCTGTACTGACTCCTGGATGGTGGTTAATGCTCTGTGGGGGTGGCTACAGCAATGGAAGAAGACCAGTTGACAGTGCAGTAGTAAACCCATCTGGGTTGCTGCATTGTGGCAGGACATCACTGCACAGGTAGAAAGCATGACTCTGAAGGTAGGTCATGTAGATACTCACATGCCCAAAAGCCATGCCACTGAAGAACATCAAAACAATGAACAGGTAGATAAGACTGCCAAACTTGAAATAGCTCAGGTAGACTTAGACTGGGAGTGGAAGGGTGAGCTATTTACAGCCCCGTGGGCCCATGAAACATCAGGGCATTCAGGAAGAGATGCGACCTACATATGGGCTCATGATCGAGGGGTGGACCTGACCATGGAGGTCAACACAGGTCCCTCATGAATGGGAAACATGCTGCAATCAAGCGAGTCATGCAAGTAAAATCTCCTTGGAATAGAGGGTCGTGGCTGGGTTTCCAGTATGGTGAGGCCTGGCAAATTGACTACATTGGACCACTGCCATGAACATGCCAAGGCAAGAGCTACATACTCACCATGGTGGAGGCAACAACTGGTTGGCTGGAAACATATCCTGTAAAGCAGGTCACTGCTCAAAACACCACCTTAGGCCTTGAGAGACACATTCTGTGGCGACACGGGACCCCAGAGAGAATCAAATCAGACAATGGGACTCACTTTTGAAATAACCTTATAAGCTTTTGGGCAAAGAAACATGGCATTGAGTGGATCTATCACATCCCTTATCAACCACAGACCTCTGGAAAGATTGTTGAAGACTATGTTAAGAGCATTAGGTAATGGGACATGGAAGTATTGGGATGCAAATGTAGCAGAAGCCACTTGGACAGTTAACACCAGAGGATGTGCTAACTGTCCTGATCCTTCCCAAACAAAATCCCTACATACTGTGGGAGGAAATAAGGTCCCCGTACTACACACAGAGGAGTGTCTGGGGAAGTCGGTGTGGGTTTCTTCTCCCATGGGGAAAGGTAAACCCATCCGTGGGATTGTGTGGGGAATATGCAGGCTGAAGGCCTGGAAAGAACCAGACCTTAGCAGCAGGTTTCAGGTCAAGCAGAGTACAGAGCAACTCGTGTTTGTGTTGGTTATAAAAGGCTGCATGCTTTGAATAAAGTTGTCTCAGTTCCTCTCCCCCTGAGTCCATGCCTTCAATATGCCATAAATGGCACCCCATAGTGAGGCTTAAAAGAAACTGTTTTCTCCTGTGGTGTAACTCAGTTGAACTCAAGGAAGAAAAATGCTGAAAGGAAGCGACAAAAAAGAGCTCTCAATTACCTTTTGCTTGACATAAAGGTAAGCAGCTGAGAACGAAATGGGAACCCCTTTAACAAAACAGTAAAAGGTTGTTTCTCAAGCCTTTGCTAAAATCCTTAAAAGATACGGGAGGATGGTAGAGGAAAAAGATTTAGAACGTCTCCTGTTGTGGGCCCTGTACACTATTCACTTGATAGAATCCATCTGTGATAGTCAAGTGTTTACCCCTCACTATTTTAAGATGTTATTTCGCTTAATAATGACCAATATGCAATACACCATGTGGGAATCGAAAATGAAACAGCTAGCAGAAAAACAAGCGTGTGGGAGGCGTGTCTGAGGCACAAGGGATGTGCCGGGGCAGTGAAGCCCAGGAGAGCATGTGCCGACATAGGTAACTCCATTGGTTAAAGAAGTCACATGGTGTTAAGGAATAAAACCGTGCCGAGTTTGAAATAAAGCTCTTTGTCCCACCACCCACGAGGAGTTGATTTTCTTCCTTGTTATACAAGGACCGCATCTGCTACACATGGCGTCCGAACCTGGACTCTTTTAGCTTATATTAAGCCAGTTATTTACCCTGGATCAGGTATAACTCGTGGTAGACTCTGGCTATCAAGTCTATTATTTTGACTTGAGAGTCTTTTAACCACAAAAAACGTAGGCGTCTTTAAAACCGTTGTCTCAGTGGCGTCTGAGAAACGGAAAGTTAGTTTAGTGAGCTCCAAAAATATTAGAAATAGTGCATAGGAAAAGAAAGAAGAAAAGAAAACAAAGAAATGGAACGGTGAGCAGCGAAGAGAGGAACCGAGGACCACGCAGCAGCAAGAAAGCAAAGCTGAGTGAGTTATCAACACTGCAGCCCCAGCCCTCGCCAAAGGGAGCTCGGAGTTGCTTTGTGCATACCTCGGGAGTTGCCGCCGGGCGCTCCGCAGCTAAAAAGCAATGGAGACCCAAGGAAAGGTAGTAAAGACGCCCCGTGCCGCTTCCCCGGACACTCTGGGGACCATAGGACCCCACGTGCCACTCCGCTGCCCCTGCCAGCTCCGCGTCGCACTTAAAAGCCCGCCGCGACCCCGTCGCCCTTCCCCCCTCGCGTGCCGCAGTCTACAATTGCGGGGAAACGGCCGAGCCACGCACGTGCACTGGCCACCCCCTCCCCGCCGTCCCAGGGACCCGCGCCGGGAGTACCCGTCTAACGGAACCCAGTGCTGCCTTAACATCGCCTGCTGCCCCTGCCGAACCCGTGCTGCGCTCAAAAGACACGTGAAAAAAGCAGAAATGCGCCGTGACCTCCCGCCGCAGCGCCGGAAACCCCCGCAACGCCCAGCGATCTGCGGGAACCCCGGAGCCGCTGCCACCGCCCCCACCAAGCCGCCGCCGCCGCGGACACCCGTTCGCCGTAGACAGAACCCGCACCCACCAGCCGCCGGTGCCCACCGCCCCGTTCGCCCGCACTGCCGATCCACCGCCCCCCCCCGGCCCGCCATCGCCGAGCCAGCACCTGCCGAGCCCGCCCCGTGCCGGGGGCTGCCGTTCGCCGCAGCCACCCCCCAGCCACGGCCACCCACGCCGTCGGGGTAACCACGCGCCCCCCCCGCCGCAGCCAGAGCAAACCCGGACCCCCGCAGAGACGCCGAGGAGAAAAGCCTCAGAGAAACGACTGCTGCACAAACCGAAACTGCTACACAAAAGAGCTCCCAACCGCCCGAAATAAGGTAAACATAAGACGCTCTGTCTCCATAGAAACCTCATGAAACATTGAAACAAAACACAGACACAGACGATCGCCAGCCTTTGCAACATAAAATCAGTTTACTCCATGATTAGACCTACCCTGCACAAGTCACAGGGAGGAACGAAACAACCGACCCCCCACCCCCCGAACACACTGCTGATAGCAACACAACACAAACATAGTAATAGAAACTCACAGACATACAGGGGGCAGGGACGGGAGAGGGGAGCTGGGAGAGCTGAGTCACTGGGAAGGGACGGAGACTTTCATGCAAGGTCCCAGCCCACGGGACCAGAGCAGGCGACTCTTACAGCGAGAGGGGTAGTAATCCAATGTACTCACCGCCCCACGCTGCAAGTGAACAGCGACCATGTGTCTTAGCGTGGCGGCAGCCATATTCCCTGCCACACTGATTCGTCTCTTCCAGCCCCGCTCCACCCACACACACAAAAGGGAAAGCAACCCCACCCCCTACCCACTGCCCACCCCCCCCCCCCCAGAGAGTCAGGTTTACTGGAGGGAGGGGGGAGGAGTGGGGAGATGGGGAGAAGGAACCAGAGATGGTTCCACCGGGAGGGAACAAAAAGGCAAATGGGGGGAGGTCAGCTAACATGTGGGAGCAATGTCTAGACAAGGCACTTCGGGTGGGAAGTCTGAATAATATTCAGGCATGCCCAAACGATATTAGCCAAAGCCAGTCCCCTCAGCGTCAACCCCTGTATGGGGCTACAGAGAACCTGAGGCATTTGGTAAGACAGTCTGGTATGTCTTTAACCAATACTTTCAAGTATTTGGAGGCATTGAGTTCCATCTATTCTTTCACCACATATGACTGGAAAGAACTAATGAAATTAGTTCTTAGTGACACCCAATATACAGTCTGGTTAGCTGACTTTCAGAAAAATTGCTCTGTTTATATTAAATACCCACAGGCAGGCGTCACAGCACACCAATTAAGCAGGGATGGAAATTATAATTCAATAGATACACAATCAAAATACCATAGAGAGATATGCGACGTAGTAGCGAAGCAAGCCCTAAAAGCTATGGAAAACATTCTCACTACAAACCAAGATAATTACTAGTCCCCCATTAAAAGGTTACAAGGTTGTACTGAACCAAATTTGAGATGTTTAGACTGGTTGCAGTCTGCTTTAAACAAGCAAGTTGAATACAATGAAACCAGAGAGATGCTGTACAAGCACTTAGTTTTTGAAAGGGGAAATACAAGCTGTGAAAGAGTTTTGAGAACCCTCCTGCAGGGGAAGACTGCAACATTATTGAGCTGGTACAACCCTACCAAAGAGCTAGTTCTGAGAGGCACCAGCCTGCCTCTTTAGCTGCAGCCTCAGATGCCCAAATAAGAGTACAAAAAGAAGCCAGACACGCAGTTAGTTGTGTTAGTTGTGGTGACACAGATCACTCTCAGAAAGATTGCCCTTGGAGACCCTTAATGGCAACATTTCATAAGCACCCTAGCAGCAGAGAATGGACTGAGTTGTACCAAGGGTGCCATAAGTAAGGCAAAGGATATGCTGCAAGCATCATACTGTTTGTAATGGCATTGCTAGTTGTAATCCTTTTTAGCATCACTTTTCATGTGCAAGAGAGGAAACAAGGCAAACCACAATATGCCAATAACCAGCCCCCAAAATACCCATATACTCTGCACCCCCAAGAAAGGTGACAAGTGGAAAACACTGCAAATGTTAAGAGCAGAACACGCAGTCAAAAAACATGCGGAAACCTTGCAGCTTGAACTGCCCCTACCTATAAGGTTTCCAGCAAATTGGCCACTAGTGGTAACTGGTTCAAAGAACTATTCCTTTACCACCCTCCTTCACCCTGAGGATGCCCAGAGACTTTTCTTTCCCATCATGGTTTTGAACGATGCACAACCTATGCAAAGTCACTGCTGGGCTGTCCTTCCTCAGGAGATGCAAAGTAACCCGATAAGGTATCAAACAGCCATAATACATCATTATATAAAGGACACATTAATAACCATGGCCACAAGAAATGAACTGCCATTCATTGTTACTGCTCTAACCAAAAGTGTCCAAGATCCAGGATTTCAGATTGTTTCAGGAAGGATCCAGTGATCACAGCTCTGGACTTGCCCTGGACAGGAATCCACGCAGCAAAAAAGTTCTCCACAGCTGCTACAGCTCGAGGTAAAAACCACTTTATATTTACACGAGTTGCAGAAGCCTCAGGGAGCTGCCAATTGCTTAAAACCTGTTTTAACCATAACCACAGGGGACCTACACCCTCTCTTTGTGTTGCTAAAGGGGAGCTCCAACCTAAAGTCTGACAAATCTCTAGCTACAGAGGTGAACCAAGTGTTAGAAAATTGTACCAGGGTGATAAAAAGCAGACAAAACAGGAGAAATCCTGAAAGGCAAATCTGCCTAGTTCTTGTTTCCAGCAGGTATGAACCATTGCAGTTATGTTTCAGTGGGATCAAACTGAGAGAAGCCCGCTGTTAGTTCTAGAACGGTTCTTTCTACCACACACACACCACCTAAAATCTATGTAAACTGCTAATGAGATGTTTGCAAAGCTTGTCATTAAAGGTAGAGCATGACTGCGGGAACTGGACGGAAGAGATCCTGCCTTTACCAACGTTCCAGCTTCGAAGGACAATTTGGATAGGATGACAGCTGAGGAGGCAGGATTCCAAGCTGCCCTGGCAAGTTTTGGTGGTAATATTTCAATCCATCTCCCTAAACACAGATTGTAAGCAGAAATCAATAATTTACCTTTAAGAGCCTTCATACATGCATCTAGAAAAACACAAAATACTGCAGTGACTTGAATAAATCCTGCCACAGAACAGTAGGAAAAACTACAGACCATGAACCAAGCTTCTGTACAGGTTCTGGAACTGACTGCCATTCATATTGCCTTGGAAAATTTCTGAACAATCCTCTAATGTTGTGACTATGTCTATTTTGCTATAAGGTTAATACCCCGTCTTGAAAGTTGATTTCCTTGAGATATTGTTAACCCTCACCTGTTGTTTGAAATGCGTTCTGTTTGGTTTCTGTGATTTACAGAAGGTATGATTTCTATACAAATACACACAAAATCACATGCTGCCATGCCACAGCCAATAACTGACAGAAACTGAGAAGCTGCTAAAGCAGCACTGTTTAACACCATACCCAGAGTTCTAAAGCAAACAAAATTGTCTCATTCATTTTCCCATCAGAATGCACGTTCTCTAAAGAGACCATTCAAAATAACGATTAATAAAACTACATTATCAAGGTATGCCCACACTGTCAGGAAATCACACTCATGCCGTCTCAGGAAAGCATTAACCCTAGAGAGTTAATGGCAAATGAGACCTGGCAAACAGATATATACATCTCTGAATTGGACATATTGAAATATGTACATGCAAACAGATACACATCCACAAAACATAACTGCCACTGCATCCACTAGACAAAACGCAAGAGTGTAAAACACAATTATTTAGTTGCTTAGCAACCTTGATACTCTAAAATGGATTAACATTAATAATAAAACAGCTACTTCCTATCAAATAGGACAATTCTCACGTCACAAACATTCCACACTATCCCATAAAACAAACAAAAGCACATCACACATTGAAACACATAATAGATTAAAACAAAAGGGGGGAGAATCGGTGTAACCTGCAAAAACATCTGCAAAAAGTTATGTATGCTATCAATTTTTTAAATTGTGACAGTGCTGAAAGAAGCAGGTCTGAAAAGCAGCACAAACCTCAGGCGTTTGTCTCTCCCAAGCCACTAGTCATGGTAAAAGATTTGATTTCAGGACAATAGACGAGATCCCTAGATTTTATGACATGGGGAGAAAACTATGTCTGTGCAGTTACAAGAAAAGAACTTAAGCAGATTTCTTCCAGGTGTGTAAAACCCTATTCAAGTACATGCCCACAGCAGCAGGAACCGGAGTAACGCAGAAGTTCGAAAAGTTATGTTTATGTTTCAGGTTTACATTAGGAAATGACCAACGTGGTAAAAAGCAGTCTGTAAAATGTACGTGTATGTGTGTGTATGTGTCAGTGACGGTGGCCACCAATGAATGAAAAGAGTGAATGAATGAGTTGTTTGACTGGTCAAATAATAAAACACAAAACGCCTCACAAAATAACATTACCTCCACTACAAGGTCAATTTAAGAGAATTTAGTTTTACTAAGCTTATCCTGTTTTTTAAATAAAGTTGAATCTCCCAGTTATAAAACCCCTCAGATTAATAAAGTTATAAGTTTATACACGGTTGAGCTAAGGCCCTAAGTTAATAAAGTTTTCCCTCCAAGTTGCACTACCCTATAGGAATATAAGAAGGTTTTAAAAAGGTTTACAATAGAAGTATAAGAAGTCGAGCAAGCGATGTGCTAGATCAATGTGAGTTTCGGCAGTTTACAATGTTCTGATTGTTTGAATTGTTGTTTTCACTGTTGTTTACACTGTTCCCGTGACTTCTTTTAGATATTTAGGAGAGGGGTGTTGTGGGAGGTGTGTCTGAGGCACAAGGGATGTGCCGGGGCAGCGAAGCCCAGGAGAGCATGCGCCGACATAGGTAACTCCATTGGTTAAAGAAGTCACATGGTGTTAAGGAATAAAACCGCGCCGAGTTTGAAATAAAGTTCTTTGTCTCACCACCCACGAGGAGCTGATTTTCTTCCTTGTTATACAAGGACCGCGTCTGCTATACAAGCGGTTGCAAATTTGGTTGTGGGAGCGCGTAACCCTTTACGAACGGTTACTGTGGATGTTTTGATGGGACAGGATGAACATGTTTCTAATACGGCACAAGCCCAGACATGTTCTGTCGGGTTGCAGCAAATAAAACAAATAGCCCTGCTCGCCCTTAAATCCATTCCGGATGCAGGCACGCAGAGACTGCCTTTTACCTGTATGGACCCTTTATGAAATTTTTAGATTGCCTTAATGATGCCTTGGAAAAGCAAGTGGAAAATGATGCCGCGTGCCAATGTCTCTTTAAACAGCTTGCTATAGAAAATGCTAACCCCAATTGCCAAAAGGATTTATGCCCTCTAAGAAACTCCACTGTAGACGATATGCTAAATGCATGTATAAATATCGGTTCAAGGCATCATGATTTATCTTTAATTTTTGAAGCGTTTGCAGCAATGTCTATAAAAAACCAGCAATGTTTCTCTTGTGGCCAATTCGGTCACTTGCGCAAAGATTGCCCAAATGAAAAAACAAACAAAAGGAGGGGGGGCACCAGGGATCTGTCCGCATTGCCATAAAGGGAGTCATTTTGCTAATCAATGCCGTTTGTTTAGCAGGCATTGCTGGGTTGACCTCCCTGAAGCATAGCAAGGACCTTGTGGTCATTCATGGCCCAGACAATAAGTCTGCCTCCATTAGACCATATGTCCTACCGGGATCACCAACTTTGTGGGGGAGGGACTGCTTGAGTCAATGGGGGTATACTCATGGAGGCTGTTACATCATCTAAGAAAGATAAATGAGGTCATTGAGGACATGGGAGCTTTACAGACTGGTCTTCCTTCACCAACTATGTTACCACAGACATGGACCCTGATAATCATTGATCTCAAAGACTGCTTTTTCACAATACCTCTCAATCCACAGGTTGCACCGCATTTTGCTTTTTCTGTTCCCTCACTTAATAATGCAGAACCTTACAGGAGATACCACTGGACAGTATAACCTCAGGGCATGAAGAATAGTCCTATACTCTGTCAGCAATTTGTAGCAGCCATGTTAAGTCCAATCAGAAAACAATTTGACACTGTTTTACACGGATGACATTTTGATTGCAGCAGAATCGGAACAGGAAGCAAGACAAGTGTCATGCAGCTTTAGCAGCTGGACTTAAAATAGCAAAGGACAAAATAAAAGAAACTTTGCCCTGGAAATATTTAGGGTGGCAGATATCAGAGCAAAGTGTTCGACCTCTGAATGTCACTGCAGACTGAGATAAAAACCTTAAATGACTTACAGAAACTGCTAGGAGCAATAAACTGGGGTCATCCTCTGTTGGGGATTTCTACTGAAGACCTACATCCCCTTTTCAAGCTGCTGGAGGGAGACTCAGATTTAACATCTCCACAACAACTCACCCCTCTAGCAAAGACTGTTCTTGATGCAGTAATCAAAAAGCTAACCACTCAGACTGCTTTTCCTCACAAACCAAACTTGCCTATGAACCTGTTTATCTTTTATTCCATTTTTCAGCCCTATGGTCTTCTAGCACAGCAGATGCCACAGGACACATGCCCACTGATCATCATCGAATGGACCTTTTTGCCACATAATTTTGGGAAAACAGTCACCACAGCTGTAGAAATAATAGCCATGGTTAATCAGAGAGGAAGGGAACGCTTGCTAACTTTAGATGGTGTTGAACCTAGAACTATTTATTTGCCCTTTGACACCAAACAGTTAACCTTTTTGACTAACCAGTCTTTTGTCTTTCACTATGCCCTTGCAGATTTCACAGGACAGCACCTCCTGAGTCACAAAACATTGCAATTTTTTTCTTCTTTTCCTTTATGTCCCCAATTGCATTTAGCCTAGATCACAGAGAACACCCATACAGCACATGAGGTCACACACAGTTTTACCAGGACCAATCAGCAAAGGCAATGCACAAGCAGACAAACTTGCAGGCTTTACAGTGTTCCCAGACCAATTTGCACAAGCTCGCCTTTCCCACGATTTTTATCACCAAAAAGCAAAACAGAATAAAAATGCAGAACATGTGTGCATGAAGCGTGAGAGGGCAGCTGCCTGCATGAGTGGAAAAATGTGTGTGTGTATGTGTGAAAATTCAAGAACACTTGATATCAACAATACCTCAAATAAAAACACACTTATACAACAATACTACCTCAACCAGACCAATGTCCCCAGAGAACAGTTTGTCAGCAGATTTTGCCTGCACCTTCTATTGACACTAACCCTCGAGGTCTCTCTTCAAAAACAGAAAAGGGGGAGTGCAGAGTTAACCCCACTGGAACATGTTGCCAAAGCCTGCTATATATATTAAATTTTTTTAAATCATTGGATGGAGGAAGGTCCTCCTATCCACCATCACTTTAACACAGATGATGTGAAACCTCAGGAAAAAGCCCAAGTTATAATTAAAAACTTGCAAACAAATCAGTGGGAAGGACCTTTTCCCATAATAACATGGGGAACAGGGTATGCCTGTGTTTCTACAGGTTCTGGTCCAAGATGGGTGCCTGCAAGATGAATCAAACCAGCATTGCCACAGCCATCCACATGATATTGCAGCCCTTCTCCTGCTACGGTGTTCTGGACCTGCCTGGTTGGAGAGCCGGTTGACAAATGACAAATGACAAATCCCTAAAGCACCGAGGCACAGCACGAAATCCTTTGGTGGAATAAGGGACAATTGGGATGGCTGGGTTCTTTATTTGCCTGATGCAAGGCTTAACCTTTTTGGGGATCTTTTTAAGGGATGAGGGTTAAATAGTTAGTTAAATATATGTTGCAGTTAGGATTGGTTTGCCTGTATATTTTTATACTATATTTATTGAAATGTTTATGATGTTTCATAGATAGAACAATTAAACAAGTGTCCTTAAAAAATAAAGAAGGTGAAATTGTGGGGAATATGCAGGCTGAAGGCCTGGAAAGAACCAGACCTTAGCAGAAGATTTCAGGTCAAGCAGAGTACAGAGCAACTCATCACAGGGATGGGTTGTAACCCCAAAAGCCTGTCATGTCCCCATGTGACAGTTAGCAGCCAATTAGATGCTGCGGTTGCAGGTTTTGCCTTATAAGGAATACTTCCATGTTTGTGTTGGTTATAAAAGGTTGCATCCTTTGAATAAAGTTGTCTCAGTTCCTCACCCCACTGAGTCCATGTCTTCAATACGCCACAGGATTGTCTTTGCTCAAGGACCAGGGTGTACTTGGTAGGTAATGCGAAAGGATGAAGACACCCGGTGTGTGCCTTGTATGTTGCAGGAAGTAAAGTAGCAGGAGTGACATGAACTGATGAAGAGCGAGTTTTGCAAGGAGCAAGAAAAGCTGGACAATGACCCAAGCTGGGCTGGTGCCCAATGATTGAGTGTGTTGCTTCTCCTGTCCTGAGCACCTATCTTGATGGAATGGAGCCCAAGTCATGGCCTGTTTTTGAACATATGGAGGGATGAAAGAAGCCCATGAAATGGGAAACTAATATCTATCTGTGAAAGGACAGGCGATAGTAGTTGTATAAATCTGTATGCTGAGTATAAAGATGGTTTAAGGATGTAGTTTAAGTTGTAAGTGTTGGTAAGAAAGGATTTCAGTAATGAGAAATAAATACAATGTAATAGAAGATTTATAAAATTATGTGGGATCTGATGCAAATGGTACAGAATAAGGGGTAGAGATTGGGTCTGGTTGAGATGGAGTTAACTTTCCGAATAGCAGCCCTCACAGTGCTGTGCTTTGCATCAGTAGTTATAAAGGTGTTGATAACACACGAGTGTGTTGGCTACTGCTGAGCAGCATCAGCACTGTCTCCCCAACATTCCATCCCCCCATCAGTTGGCTGGGGGTGGGCAAGATCCTGGGAGGAAACACAAACACAACTAGGTCAGCTGACCCAAATTGACCAAAGGGATATTCCATACCATATGATGTCAGCTTAGATATAAAAGCTAAGAAAAGAAGGAGGAAGGGGGGCCATTCATTGTTTACAATGTTTGCCTTCCGGAGAAACCGCTAAAACCCTGCTTCCCAGGAAATGGCTAGACAGTGGTTGCTGATAGGAAGTAGAAAATAAATTTTGGGGGGTTTTCTCTTTGTGCATGGGCAAAAAATTTGTTTTTGCTTTAGTAAACTGCCTTATCTCAACCTACAAGTCATTTTCCATCATATTTTCTCTCCCCTGTCCAGCTGGGAAGGGGGAGTGATAAAGTGGTTTGGTGGGCACCTGGCATCCAGCCAAGGTCAACCCACCACAGTCCTTTTTGGACATCTGTACTGGTTTTGCATGACCAGGTTCTGGTAGCAGGGGGGCTGCAGGGGTGGCTTCTGTGAGAAGCTGCTAGAAGCTTCCCCCATGTCTGGTAGAGCCAATACCAGCCAGCTCCAGGACAGACTCGCCACTGGCCAAGGCCGAGCCGATCAGAGATGATTAGTAACACCTCTGTGGTAACATATTTAAGAAGGAAAAAACAGTTATTGCACAGATGTAATTACAGCCAGAGTGAGAATATGTGAGGGGAACAACCCTGCAGACACCAAGGTCAGTGGAGAAGGAGGGGGAGAAGGTGCTCCAGGCACCAGAGCTGAGATTCCCCTCAAACTCGTGATGCAGCCAATGGTGAAGCAGGCTGTCCCCCTACAGCCCATGGAGGTCAATGGAAGTGCAGAGATCCACCTGCAGCCCATGGAGGAGACCCATGCCAGAGCAGGTGGATGCCTGAAAAGAAGTCTGTGTATCATGCTGGAGAAGGCTCCTGGCAGGGACCTGTAGACCCATGAAGAGAGGATCCCATGCTGGAGCAGGTTTCCTGGTAGGACTTGTGACCCTGTGGGGGACCCATGTTGGAGCAGCCTGTGCCTGAAGGACTGCACCCTGTGGAAAAGTGACCCATGTTGGAGCGGTTCATGAAGAACTGCTGTCCATGGGATGGACTCACACTGGAGAAGTTTGTGGAGGACTGTCTCCCATGGGAGAGATCCCACAGTGGAGCAGGGGAAGGACTCTTCTCTCTCAGCAGCAGCAGAAACAACCTGTGATGCACTGACTGTAACCCCCATTCCCTGTCTCCCTGCACTGCTGGGGGAAGAGGAGGTAGAGCCTTGGAGGGAGAGAGGGAGGGGAGGTGTTTTTAAGATTTGGTTTACTTCTCATTATCCCACTCTGATTTTGATTAGCAATAAAATTAGTTAATATCCCCAAGCCGAGCCTGTTTTGCCTGTTGTGGCAGTTTGAGCCACATTAGTAATCCAAAAATCCAATTTCCAGGTTTCCCCACCCCTTCCCACAATTTATCCCAAGACCGAAAAGAGAACTTTCAGGCCAGAGGCTTCTATAGGGGAAGGGGGAAGTATATACATTTATTTACACAAATAAATACTATACAAACTAAACGCAACTATATATATATATATATTACACTTCTGTCAGTCCCTTCAAAGCTCCTCCTTTAATTAGTCCAGGAAAAGCCTTTTCAGGTTGCTGGGTAACGCAGTCTCTCTCGTGGGAGTACTTGGGGCCCCTGAACACTCCCTACCAACCTCAAGCTGTTTGCTGCAGTTTTTCTCCTCACGAAGTCCAAGAAGATAGCTTTGAGTCTGTCCTCTCATACCTCGGTTCGTAGGCTGCTGTAGTGTAGTCAGTTTATCAACATATGCGTCCTGGAATTTCATTCCTCCTCCGGGTTTTCAGCTGCCCCCGGTCAAAACCTCAGCAGGGCAACTCTCAAGCCCTTTGGCCCATCTCCAATTCTTGCCTGGGATTCTTCTCCCTGGCAATCGAGCCTCCTCCAGCCCATCTCTTGGCTCTGCTCCAATGCTGAGCCTCTCCTCCACTTTACAGTGGAGGGAAAGAAAAGGCCCCCCTCCACTGCTTAACTGCAAAAAGGGGTGGGGGAGAGGGCTTGGTTGCAAAGGCCTGCCTCTCTCCTCTTACCTCAGGTGCTGTGAGTCACGTCCCTCACAAACACTCACTCCAAATGCTGCCTCTAACTCTGGCCTAAGCAGAGTTGGGGGGACTGCAGGGCTCCCCTTCCCCCCCAGAGGGGGAAAGAAGGAGCCCAGCCACCCCCTGGCCTTCTACACCTACACGCAGCAGACACCACCAACAAAAAACTGCCAACAGCTTCTGGTGGCTGTGTATATATGATTTTGAGCAGAAGCAAACAAGACGAGTGGTGATTGGCTCTCCAGGGAACACTGCCCTGGCACCCAATCACCTCTGAGCCCCTGACTCCCAGGGGGGGCTATCTCAAACCATGACACCTGTGATGGTAATCAGTGAGTGATCTCTCCCTGTCCTTAACTCATGTACCTTTTATTATATTTTCTCTCCTCTATCCACTTGCGGAGGCAAGGGATAGAGCAGCTTTAGTGGGTACCTGGCATCCAGCCAGGGTCAACCCACCACACTGCCTTTGTCTCACCCCACATTGGGCACTTTATTTATTTTACTCTGTGTTACCAGAATAGCAAGTTACCAGACATGAATTTATAAGGCTGTTCTGTAGTAAAGTGCCCCTAAGTATTTAATGGCCAGTTTAGATGGTAATTCAGCTTCTCTTCAAAGGTGGAACTATAAAGAGAAGGTAGTAGCAATAAATAAAACTGAAAAAAAAAAGAATGATGAAAAGCCCTGTGTAAACAGATTATATGCACTTCTGCAGAATTAACAGCATTCAGAAACACTATTTAAAAAATATTGTACTACTACAAAAATGCTCTGTGATCACCAGCCATTTTAAGTGATTCCTATATAGGTGGAGTCTTCAAATCATTCAATTCCAGCTGATATTTCTGAAAAGTTGTGGTGGGTTGACCTTGGCTGTATGCCAGGTGCCCACCAAGCTGCTTTATCACTCCCCTGCTCAGCAGGACAGGGAGGGGAGAAAATAAGATGGTAAAAACTCTTGGGTCAAAATAAAGGCAGGTTAATAAAGGAAAACTAAGTTCCATGCATGGAAGCAAAGGAAAACAAAAGATTTATTCTCTACTTCCCATCAGCAGACTATGTCCAACCACTTCCCAGGAAGGAGGGCCTCAGTACATGTAGTGGTTGCTCCAGAAGACAAATGTTGTAATCACAGAATCACAGAATCACCTAGGTTGGAAAAGATCTCTGAGATCATTGAGTTCAACTTATGACCTAACACCACCTTCTCAACTAGACCATGGCACTAAGTGCCACATACAGTCTCTTCTTAAACACCTCCAGTGATGGTGACTCCACCACTTCCCTGGGCAACCCATTCCAATGCCTAATCACTTTCTGTGAAGAATTTCTTCCTAATGTCTAACCTAAACCTCCCTTGGCTCAGCTTAAGACTGTGTCCTCTTGTCCTACTGCTGGTTGCTGGGGAGAAGAGACCGACCCCCACCTGGCTACAATCTCCTTTCAGGTAGTTGTAGAGAATGATAAGGTGTTCCTTGAGCCTCCTCTTCTCCAGGCTAAACAACTCCAGCTGTTGAATCCGAAAAATTGGGTATAATGAACTGCCCAGAGACACTGATCTTTTGAGCAGCAAAGGTATTTATTAGCAGTGCTGGGAGCAAGCCAGCTATTGCTGGAAAAACTTGCTAGAAGGCTTCACACAAAATCAGTACTTTTATACAATTTTCGGATATGATTAAATGCATATTCAGGTGATTACAACATCTATTCATACATATTAATAACAGGCAGAGTATAGGTGGAGGTCAGGCGGGGCTTAGGGCGGTGCTTCTTTTGGCCCTCAGTTTCAGGGGTAGTTCCGTCCTTCCTCCCATGGGTCTGGGGGCTTAAACTCATCTTCATCAGCTTGACCTCTCTTCTTTTCCATTGTTCTTGACCTGCTCACTGAAGCTCGGAGAAAACCCTGGCTCCCAACCTGTTTCTTCTATTCAAATGTCTACCTTATCCTACTACATCTTTATTTATTACTTCTAGGCCTATTACATGTTCATTTACCATTCTCTTAAGTTTTGGTCCAGTAAGTAGAACAGAACAAGCACAGATCATTTTGGATGTTACTAACTTGTTAGCAGGCCCAAATTTCTTAGTTAACTCTTTTGGGCCTGACCTCCTATTTCACTGTCTTAACTGCTCCTGGTAGGACTTGTGCTGCAGACCCTTCACCAGCCTCTTTGCCCTTCTTTGGAGATGCTCCAGCACCTCAACATCCTTCCTAAACTGAGGTGCCCAGAACTGGTGTATTGGGACGAAGTTGTGATGATATTTTTGGTCTGTGTTTGGCCTTAGACACCTGCAGTAGTTTATAGTTCTCCCTGCCAAGTTCACTGATAAAACAGTGAATTTGGCCTTGGAGGTAGAACTTCTGTATAAACTGTTTTAATTGGTCTCTTGTGATTGGTTAAGGGCTCATCAAGGGCATTTGGAGGAGAAAGTGATGATGATGGGAGGAAGGTTCGCCCCCAGACTCAATAGGGAAATACCCCCAGGACATACTGCGCATGCGTGGGGGGATTTCCAAAGTTCTCACGCATGCGCAGAAGGGGTGCACTTACATAACCAAGGGGGTGGGATTTAGAACCCTTGACGGGGCGGTACTGGCCACACCTCCCCGGACAGGTGTACTCAATGAACTGTATAAAAGCAGACACGCTTTCCGTGTTGGGGGCCGGTTCTTCACGAAGGACCAAGTTGCTTTTAGCGGGGATGCCTGCTGAAGTAGGAGCCTGCCAGCCCTTCGGAACATGCAGTTGCTGCAGAGAGGCTTTAGAAGTGGTTAGAGTGGGTAAGACTTTAAGTGACACCTGGGTGAGTAGGGTGTCTTGCCTTCCTTTTAGGTTCTTTTTGTTCATTTTTCTCCTTCCTAATCCCTTTCTCTTGAGTGCCTGTTTTTACTGTTAGCCACCTTTCATAATAAATAGTTACTTTGTTAACTAGCAACGGTGTCTAGTTTTTCACATTCCAGAATCTCTTGGACCTTTTCCCTGATAAAGTAACCCTTCCCTGATACAAATGGACACAGTACTCGAGGTGTGACCTCACCAGCACTGAGTACAGGGGAAAAATTACTTCCCTGATCCTGCTGACTACAGTATTCCTGATACAGGCCAGGATGCCATTGGCCTTCTTGGTCACCTGGGCACACTGCTGGCTCATGTTCGGCTTCCTGTCAGTCAGAACCCCCAGGTCCCTTTCTGCCTGGCCACTCTTCAGCCACTCTGTCCCCAGACTGTAGTGCTGCATAGGGTTGTTGTGGCAGGACCTTGTTGAACCGCATACCATTGGATTCAGCCCATCCAGCCAGCCTGTCCAGGTCCCTCTGCAGAGCCCTTCTGCCCTCAAGAAGATCGACATTCCCCCCCAACTTGGTGTCATCTGCAAATTTGCTAACGGTGGACTCAATCCCCTCATCCAGATCATCAATAAAGATATTAAACAGAACTGGGCCCAACACTGAGCCCTGGGGGACACCACTAATGACTGGCCACCAACTGGATGCAGCACCGTTCCCCACCACTCTCTGAGCCCAGCCAGCCAGCCAGTTCTTAATCCAGCAGAGAGTGCACCTGTCCAAGTCATGGGCTGCCAGCTTTTCCAGGAGTATGCTATGGGAGACAGTGTCAAAGGTTTTGCTGCAGTCGAGGTAGACACATTATGGGCACTGAAAGGATGAGGTTGCACTTACACACAGAAGTCGATTTCAGGATTTGTCCATCGATCTTTTTCAGCATTCCCCTTTTATTCATATTCTCTCCTAAACAGCAGTTGGTGTTGTCTTTTAGTTAACCAGAATTCCCAGGATTGTCCTAAACCAGTGTTTTGATCCCACACATTCACCTTGCATCATGTGGTGGCTGTGTTCAGCCATGAGAGAAAAAGCACATGCTATCATGCAGACCGTTAAGTGCTTTTCCACTTTGAGAAACACAACATTCTCTCTGTCAAAACACTCAGCCAAGGTCGATCATCCCTTTTGTTTCCAATTAACTAAATGCAGGTGCAGAGTGACTCAGCTTGTTCCCACACACATCCACAGCCTTCCCCTCATCCACCAGGCGGGTTACCTGGTCATAAAAAGAGATCAGGTTGGTCAGGCAGGACCTGACCCTCCTAAATCCATGCTGGCTGGGTATGATCCTCCATGTGATCACACTCAAGATGATCTGTTCCATAACCTTGCCAGGCACCGAGTTCAGGCTGACAGGCCTGGAGTTTCCCGAATCTTCCTTCTGACCCTTCTTATGGATGGACGTCACATTGACCAACGTCCAGTCATCTGGGACCTCTCTGTTGAGCCAGGACTGATGATAAATAATGGAGAGCAGCTTGGCGAGCTCTTCTACCAGCTGCCTCAGCACCCTAGGATGGATCTCATCTGGTCCCATAGACTTGTGGGGATCCAAGTGGCTCAGCAGGTCACTAACTACTTCCTCCTGGATTACAGAGGGGCTATTCAGTACCCCGTCCCTGTCTACCAGCTCAGGAGGCCAGTTGACCTGAGGACAACCTGTCTTATTGTTGAAAACTGAGGCAAAGAAGATGTTAAATACCTCAACCTTTTCCTCATCTTTGGTAACTATATTCCCCCCTGCATCCAATAATGAATGGAGGTTTTCTTTGTCCCTTCTTTTGTTATTGACGTATTTATAAAAACACTTTTTATTATCCTTAACAAAAGTGGTCAGATTAAGTTCAAATTGTGCTTTCACCTTTCTAATTTCCTTTCTGCATGACCTAATGACATAGGGACAGACTGCTCCTGCACCTTCAAGATTTCTTTCTTTATGTCCATCCTTCCTGGACCCCTTTGTTTTTAAGGGCTGTTTCACAAGGTACTGAATAGGCTGAAGTCTGCCCTCCAGGGTAGAGGTTTTGTTGATACCCCTCCTTGTTTCACCGCGTACTGAAAACTATATCATTTCATGGTCACTGTACCCCAGATGGCCCCCGACCACCACATCTCCCACCAACTCTTCTCTGTTTGTAAACAGCAGGTCTAGCAGGGCCCCAGCCCTGGTAGGCTCACTCACCAGCTGCGACAGGAAACTATCCTCCACACACTCCAAGAACCTCCTAGACTGCCTCTTCTTCACTGTGTTGAGTTCCCAGCAAACATCTGGAAGGTTAAAGTCTCACACAAGAACAAGGGCTTGCGATCTTGAAGCATCAGCCAGCTGCTTATAGAATAATTCATCCACCTTTTCATTTTGATTGTCTGGTCTGTAACAGACTCCCAATGAGGATGTCGGCCTTGTTGGCGTTCCCCCTGATTCTCACCCATAGGCACTCGACCTTATCATCACTAACCTCAAGTTCTACAGAGTCAAGAGGCTCCCTAACATACAGACTTTCTGCCTGGATGGTAGTTAATTTGCCAGTGGGCTGTTATAATAAATAAGGAAGACCAATTTTTAAATCTTTTCTTCTTCATCTGGGAGACAGGGTTTAAGTATGACTACCAGGGAAGTATCAAATATTTTGCTATAGTCAGTCTTCATCTCACTTCCTGATCTGTTTAAAGTTAAGTACAGTATTGTCCTACTCTAACAAACACTTTAAGCTTCCTTCTTGATGCTAGCTTTATGTCCCATGTGGGAATACAACCCAGACAGGTTGTGTTCCAGGGAACAGGCATAGCTATGACACAGGGGCTGGACACAGCCCAGGCAAGAGACACAAAATGTATATATGAATGTCCCCCCACACCACATCCAGAAGCACACATCAGACAGACCTCATGCAGATCAAGGGAAAGCCAAAGTATCATAAATGGGGTTTACCTCTGCTGAGGTTGGGTCTGCCAGTAGGAGATAGCAGATACTTTTCTCTGTGACTAGGGCACCTCTATTCACATTGCAACCTTCTTTCTCAAAACTCCTTCTCTCACTGTCATAGGTTTACTTGTTCTAAAAACACCGAGTTGGGAATTTTTTCTTTCCCCTGCATCACTGTTAAAGAAAGATGTTGAACAAGGGAGGGGGAGGGTGGTTTGCCTAGGGTGAACACAAAAGAACTAACCAGCAGACTCACATTCCAGGCTGATAGCCCTCAGAAGACTCTGGGGGAGGAGGTGAGGAGTGTTTTTTTTCTCTCCTCAGGAAATGGCAGGCACTCCACTTTTGCCCTGACTCAGGGAGTGTGTGTGTTTGGAGAGGCTCCGAGTTCGTTTTGTTTTTGGCTGGGTCATCTGGCTGCTTCTGGTCTCGGTTTCACCTCCACTCTCCTGCGTCCTGTTCTGCCCCCAGCCTGGACTTGTTCAGAATTCATCGGAGAGGCTTGGCCAATATGCAAAGGAACCTTTGGTGGAGTAGTCTGCTCCTTCCCTTCTCTGCTCACATGCTTGTGCCTGTGGACAAGGAGGGGGAAGTCCCGGCTGGAACCAGCTGCTGACGGCATGAGTCTGTGGGAAAGAGCCCTTTTTTCCCCTTTTCCCCCTTCCCCTTCTCGGTGTGTGTGGGGGAGATCTTCATTTCGGCTTCTCCCGCACACTGGGGTCCCCACGTGGAGACTACCAGAGCCCAACAGTGCTCCCTGCTGGCAAACACAGAGCAAGTGCAGGCTCTGATCCTCCAGTGTTCCAATAGTGCCCCCTCCTGATCGTGGTTAGAATTGTGCCAAAAGGCGGAAAGCACTGAACTGGTTTTTTGGAGGGAACTTTGGGTACAGAATTATTGTTTAGTTGTTTTTGTGTTCTTTTGTTGTTCTGTCAATACACAGATATCCTTTAATAAAGGACTGTTATTTTTTCTTTCTCCATACTTCCTCAATTGGAGCCTCTTGATTTCAGATTTACAATTGCTTAGAGGGAGGAGCTTGGTCTTCCTCATAACATCCTCCTTAGCAAAACACTTCAGTCTCATTAAACTGAGATACTCACACAGGTGCTTGGCAACAATGATACTGATCTCTTGTCTATGGTGACCAGTGACAGAACCCAAGGGAATGGCCTGAAGTTGTGTCAGAGGAGGTTTAGGTTAGATATTAGAAAAAGGTTCTTCCCCCAGAGGGTGATTTGGACACTGGAACAGGCTCCTCAGAGAAGTGGTCACAGCACCAAGCCTGCCAGAGTTCAAGAACTGTTTCAACAATACTCTCATGCATATGGTGTGACTCTTGGGGATGATCCTGTGTAGGGCCAGGAGTTGGACTCAATGATCCTTGTGGGTCCGTTCCAACTTGGCATATTCTGTGATTCTGTAATATTTACACAATATCTTAGCAGCTAGATCTAAACCACAGTTCACTTAAAAGGAAATTATTGTCTTTTCAAACTTGTTGTCACTTGTGGTTTTATTAATATAATAAATAAATAAACCCACATGACCTGGTTGACTGGGGGTCCCAACAACCAAATCCGTTTATTAGAAGCGAACAGCATCTTTTATATTCACTTTAAAACAACACATGATTCTCTTAACCGATTACCATGGGGTTCCCCTGTGCCCATGTGTGCCAGAACACAATCGGGACTACATCTCCCAGAATGCTTCTTCCAACATCCCTAAAACACATTCCCCACATCTCTCCCGGTTTTATTATTAAGACAAATAACAGAATAGTGCAAATAATAGAACAATAAATTTTTAAACCTTGTAAAACCTTTAACAATTACCACTGTATCACAGTGACCCAGCTCACTGCTTTACCCTGATTCTTCAACAAATCTACTTATTAGAACTTTTCTCTTTAACCTTTTGGACCTGCTTGATATAAACTTGAAGCTTTATTTTCCTGAGGGGTGTAATGTAACTGGGGTAAATGACAACTGTATTGATCTGAGGGTTTCTTATAAAACTGGGTGGTACTTATGTAACTGGGAAAAACAAGAAACATTAACCTTTATTTGTCTAAGGGTTTGTGTAGAACAGGGAAAATTCAACTTTATTTCAACAACAGGGTTTATTAGGGGGTAAACATTATGAACTGAAATCTTCTAATGTGACCATGTGACTGAGGTAGTGTTACCTTTTTAAGGCTTAGTGTTAAGGTGTTTGTACTCTCACACAATTCTCTTTCATTCACTCATACACACACCGGCAACCGCCACATTCTTTCTTCACATGCACACTTATGGCTTTTAATAAGATTCTGTATTTTTACCACATTGGTCATTTTCAGTAGTAAACATCAGTTATATGTCTTTGTCTGCAGTCTCTTCAATTATCACTCTGGTTCTTGCTGCTGCTGTGAAGGTGTACCTATATAGGGTTTGACACACCTGGAAGGAATCCATTTTAATTCTTTACCTGTAGATATGCAAGCATATCCCCTCCCCCATGTCACGAGGTCTACTGGTCCCATCCACTGCCCTGATATTAAGTCTTTTATCATGACCGGTGGTTTGGGAGCAGAAAATGCCTGAGGTCTGTATTGTCTCTCATACCTACTTTTCTCAGCACTGTCACAATTTAAAAAATTTATAACATGTGTTGCCTTTCACAGATGTTCCTGTGGACTAAAGATGGACTCCCCCTTTCTTTGTCTTTTTAGCATGTCCTTTAGGGTATGGTGTGCTCTCTCTACCATGGCCTGTCCCGTGGGTGAGTGCGGTATTGTGCTGGTTTAAAAGTTAACCAGCAGGGGAAACCAACCCAACTCAAAAGAGAGATTACAAATCAGAATAACAATTTAATAAAATAATACAATAAGTACGACCACACAGACAAGCAACTGGCCCTAACCCACAAAGCCCAAATGTACAACCCAGTACCCCAGGGCACAAACAAAATGGTACTCCCTGGGCCCCCCCCCCCCCGAGTCCAAAACAAAGGGAGAGGGGAAAAACCTACTGGTGGGAGAACTGCTGCAGTCCGACCAAAGTGGTGATTGCAGTTCAGTTGAGGGTGGTGGTCTCAGTCAGACTGAGAGCGGTGAGCTGCGGTCCTCCTCTGGATCCCACGAGAGGTGGAAAGGTTCTGAAACTCCAGGTTTATATATTTGCCAGCTCAGACAGCAACGCTTAGTCCCTCTCTCAGAGTGGGGAATTCCATAAAAGGGTGTGAGGGTGCTCAGTCAGGGAATTCCACAAAAGGGCATGAGGACAGGAGCATGGGGGGGGGGGGGGGGGCACCTCGCAGGTCTCTACTGACAACAGTTTCTGGGAAATGGCATGGAGGGCTATTGAATACACAGTTTTGGGCTACACCCATCCAGTGATGAACTGGTCCCAGCTGTTCTAACTAGGACATTATCCACCCCTTATTCTATGCCATCCATGTCACGCCCAAATTAACCCCCTTAAAAACTATGTCTCCTTAAAACTATATACACTTATATATATATATATATACAATGAAACATTACAGATCATTCTCACTCAAAATTAGGTCCCCTTGTGGTACACAACGTGTCTCCCCATCTTTTTGCATTACCCACCAGGTGAAACCAGGTCCTTGAGCAAAAACAATCCCTCGGATGGGTTTGCCTTTGCTTGAGGTGGGACTAATCCAAACAGTCTTCCCTAACATTCCTCTCATATGCACCACGGGGACTTTATCTCCATCTACAGTATGCAAAGGTTCTGATTCGGCAGGGTCAGCTTGATTGATGGAACCTCGGGTGTTGACCAACCAGGTGACCTTTCCTAAATGTAGCTCCCAGTGTTTGAGAGTCTTCCCACACAGTGCCTTCAGGGTGGTTTTCAGCAGTCTGTTGCACAGCTCAACTTTTCCAGTTGCTGGTGCATGGTAGGGGATATGATACACCCACTCAATGCCGTGCTCTTTGGCCCAGGTGTCTACGAGGTCATTCTTGAAATGGGTCCCATTATCAGACTCAATTCTCTCCGGGGGGCCGTGTCACCACAGGACTTGTTTTTCAAGGCCCAGGATGGTATTCCGGGCAGTGGCATGAGGCACGGGGTATGTCTCCAACCATCCAGTACTTCCTTCTACCATGGTCAGTACGAAGCACTTGCCTTGGTGGGTTTTGGGGAATGTGATGTAGTCAGCTTTCCAGGTTTCCCCATACCTGTACTTTGACCACCGTCCACCATACCATAGAGGTTTCACCCGCTTGGCCTGCTTGATGGTAGCACATGTCTCACAGTCATGGATGACCCGTGAGACAATGTCCTTGGTTAAGTCCACCCCTCGGTCACAAACCCATCTGTATGTTGCATCTCTCCCCTGGTGACCGGAGGCGTCATGGGCCCATCGAGCCAGAAATAATTCTCCTTTGTGCTGCCAATCCAGATCTACCTGAGAGACTTTAATCCTGGCAGCTTGGTCCGCCTGCTCGTTGTTACGATGCTCCTCATTAGCCTGTTTCTTGCGTACATGAGCATCTACGTGACCGACTTTCACACTCAGTTTCTCTACCTGACCAGCAATGTCCTGCCACATCTCTGCCGCCCAGGTGGGTTTCCCTTGGTGCTGCCAGTTGACCTTTTTCCATGACTCCAGTCATCCCCACAGAGCATTGACCACCATCCATGAGTCAGTGTAGAGATAGTCTTGACCACTTCTCTCGTTCTGCTAAATCCAAAGCCAACTGAATGGTTTTAAACTCTGCAAACTGACTTGACCCACCTTGTCCTTCGGTCGCTTCTGCAACTTGCCGTGTGGGACTCCATATGGCTACCTTCCATTTTCGGTTTGTCCCTACAATGCGACAGGAACCATCCGTGAAGAGCGCATATCGCCTTTCATCTGCTGGTAGCTTGTCATATGGTGGGGTCTCCTCAACCCGTGTCACCTGCTCCTCTTCTTCTTCAGAGGATAGTCCGAAACTCTCACCTTCGGACCAATTACTGATAATTTCCAGAATCCCAGGGCGATTAGGATTCCCTATCCGGGTTCGCTGTGTGATCAGAGCGATCCACTTACTCCATGTGGCATCGGTGGCGTGATGTGTAGAAGGAACTCTTGCCTTGAACATCCAGCCCAGCACTGGTAGTCGGGGTGCCAGGAGGAGCTGCACTTCGGTGCCGATCACTTCTGAGGCAGTTTGAACTCCTTCATAAGCAGCCAGGATCTCTTTCTCAGTTGGTGTATAACTGGCTTCAGATCCTTTGTATCCCCGACTGCAGAATCCCAGCGGTCCTCCTTGGGTCTCCCCAGGCACCTTCTGCCAGAGGCTCCAGGAAAGGCCATTCTTCCCTGTTGCAGTGTAGAGCACGTTCTTCACGTCCTGTCCTGTCCTTACTGGCCCAAGGGCTACCGCATGGGCAATCTCCTGTTTAATTTGTTCAAAGGCTTGTTGTTGTTCAGGGCCCCACTGGAAATCATTTTTCTTCCGTGTCACAAGGTAGAGAGGGCTTACAATCTGACTGTACTCGGGGATATGCATCCTCCAAAAGCCCACAGCGCCTAGGAAAGCCTGTGTTTCCTTCTTGCCGGTTGGTGGGGACATGGCTGCTATTTTGTTCATCTCCTCCATTGGAATTAGGCGGCGTCCATCTTGCCACTTCACTCCTAGGAACTGAATTTCCTGAGAAGGTCCCTTGACCTTACTCCGTTTAATGGCAAAACCAGCTCTTAGGAGAATCTGGATTATCTTCTCTCCTTTCTCAAAGACTTCCCCCGCTGTGTTCCCCCATACAATGATGTCATCAATGTACTGTAGATGTTCTGGAGCCTCGCCCTTTTCCAGTGCAGTCTGGATCAGTCCATGGTAAATGCTGGGACTGTGTTTCCACCCCTGAGGCAGTCGGTTCCAGGTGTACTGCACACCTCTCCAAGTGAAAGCAAATTGTGGCCTGCACTCCGCTGCCAAAGGAATGGAGAAAAAGGCATTGACAATGTCAATGGTGGCATACCACTTGGTTGCCTTGGACTCCAGTTCGTACTGGAGCTCCAACATGTCCGGCACAGCAGCACTCAGGGGTGGTGTGACTTCATTGAGTCCACGGTAATCCACCATCAGCCTCCACTCTCCGCTGGACTTACGCACTGGCCATATAGGGCTATTAAAGGGTGAACGAGTCTTGTTGACCACCCCCTGGGTCTCCAGGTCACGGATCATCTTATGTATAGGGGTCACAGAGTCTCGGTCGGTGCGGTATTGCCGACGGTGCACTGTTGCTGTGGCTATTGGTACCAATTGTTCTTCAACCTTCAGCAGTCCCACAGCAGAGGGGTCCTCTGAGAGACCAGGTATGGTGTTCAACTGTCTAATTTCCTCTGTCTCCACAGTAGCTATGCCAAAAGCCCAACGAAGTCCTTTTGGGTCTTTGAAATACCCACTCCTCAGGTAATCTCGTACATTCAATATCGTACTGATAGAAACCTTTTCAACCTAAGGCAACTGAAGGCCCACACCAAGACCTTAAACCATCTTGTCCGGGAGCTGCTTTATGCTGATGATGCCGCCCTTGTTGCACACACAGAAGCAGCTCTGCAGCGTTTAACATCCTGCTTCACAGACACTGCTGAGCTCTTTGGGCTGGAAGTCAGTTTAAAACAGACAGAAGTTCTCTATCAACCGGCACCTCAGGAAACCTTCCATCATCCCCATATCACCATTGGCGAACCAGAGCTCAAATCAGTTCAGCAGTTTAATTACCTAGGTAGCCTCATCTCCTCGGATGGTAAGATTGACAGAGAGATAGACAACAGGTTAGCAAAGGCATATAGTGCCTTCGGAAAGCTTCATAAAAGAGTTTGGCGAAATAAACACCTGAAGAAAAGTACAAAGATCAGTGTTTACAGAACCATTGTGCTGTCTACTCTCTTATACGGATCTGAATCATGGGTCATCTACCGCCACCACCTAAGTCTCCTAGAACGCTTCCATCAATGCTGTCTCCACACAATCCTAAACATCCACTTGTCAGATTTTGTGACCAATACATCTGTTCTAGAACAAGCAGCAATCACAAGTATTGAGACCATGTTGCTGAGAACACAGTTGTGCTGGGCAGGGCACGTCTCAAGGATGAAGAACCACCGCCTCCCTAAGATCTTGCTCTATGGTGAACTTGCCACCGGTTGCCGCAAGAGAGGAACCCCAAAGAGAAGATACAAGGACTCCCTGAAACAACATCTCAACCTTGGCCATATTGATCAACATAACTGGTCTACTCTGGCCTCCAATCAGGAGGTCTGGAGACACACTATCTATAACTCTGCTGACACTTTTGAGAAAGCACTCAGGATCACCCTTGAGGAGCAGACAGCGCAGAAAGAATCGTACCTTGCAGAGTGTACCACCTGGGGAGTCTTTCTGTTGTGCCTTTTGCAACCGGACGTGTCTATCTCATATTGGCCTTTTTAGCCACCAACGCTCTTGCAACAAACGTGGGTAGTGCCCTTCCCAAATCTTTGTTCGCGAAACCTAACCATGAATGAATACATTGTAATATAACCCTTTCCCCCCATTTTGAGTCTCGTGTGTTGTCTGGAAAACCCATCTCACACTGGGTTGAGATGTGGGAGGGGGGCTTGGACTTGGGAATTAGATTTTGGGGCTCTCAAACCATTACAGAGAGACCCCAAAGTTTACTGTGAACACAGCAGACTGTACTACTGTAGGGGCAAAGACAAAAGAAATAAGTTGGTTTAAAATGTAAGAGGTCAGTGTGGTGGGGGGGAAAAAGTTTTCCCACTGAAGTTATAAAATGGTAAACCCCCAGGGGGTGGTGACCCTTGGGGTTGAACCAGTGAGCGCTCCTGCAAAATATAAACATATCACCCAGACCAGAAAAAGAAGGTAGTTGTAGTAGTTGTAGTAGTTGTTGTTGGAGAGTAACCATGTGGTAGAGCCACGAGGAGAAGGGGCAGGACCCCATTGGGGGCTCTGCCCCCCCCCCCCACCTTCGCTGGGGAGCTACAGGGACTTGGAACAGTGTAAGACTGGACTAAGTATCTGTAGCTGAGAAGCTGGGAATTTTTCTCCTCCACTGTGAGCAACAGTAGGAACAGTGTACGGAGAAATGGTGGCAGAGAGTCAGAAGGAGATAAGAATAGAAGAAGCAGCAAACAAACATGCAGTTGAGCAAGAAGACACAGAGTTATCTGAGAGAGAGACCCAGTAGCAGAGAGAGAACTAAGCTCTACAGAGAGAGAGAGAGAGAGTTTGGGTAAGAACTGAAACAAACTCCCCAAACCCCTCTGAGACCTCCTAGGAGGAGGATGATGGACTCTTACTTGAGAAGAGTCTTGGAGTGCTACAGCACTGCAGAGAGGAGCTGAGAAGCTCAAGGCGTCCTGGAAAACTGGACCGGGATGGCAAGACAGAATTTGGAGGGGGTGACCTTGACCCTCCCCCACCACTGCTGCCAAGTTAAGCTAAC